>NC_053495.1:202065651-202075651 GCF_905171775.1 Rana temporaria | reverse complement strand
GTTTTCTGTCATAAAAAAAAAAATGTATATATATATATATATATATATATATATATATATATATACACACACATTATATATATTTTACAGTATAATTTGTTTTTTTTATTTATTTATCTAGTTATGTATATAGTATATTATGTGCAATTTTCTTTAAATAATGTAATGTATGCACTTTTTGTTCACACACACATGCATTGTGACAGCACATGAGAAACCACATATTTTTGCTGTCTGTGCCCCCATTAGGAAGATCACTTTGAAGGAAGATGAAAGGCCATGTGGAATTAACAACTGATCAATAAATACGTATATACCTTATATGGATGGATAACCGATAGACAGTTTCAAAATGAATTGATACAATTATGTCAGTTGATACAATAACAGCTGTTATTACATGGGCTTGAAAATATTTGATGTACTGTATACTGAATGGGCTTAGCGCAAATGTACTTACCTGATATCCACCAGAAACATGCGATTTTTGTCTTGCAACATTTTTATGTATAACAATAACTTTTTATATTAATTATAATTAATATTATAACTTTTAATATTTAATATTTTTTTATTTAAATTTAAATTTAAATTTAATTTTAATTTATTTATATTTTTGTTGCCTTGTCCTAATACATATTTATTCAATTGTATGTATCGACCATTTTTCCTAATTTGGTGGGGAAAAAAAAGTTTCACAAAATATTTAGAACAGGCCCCCCCTATATAGTGGGGTGGTCAGCACATGGTGCCTCTTTGCATGTACACAGCGCCATCTAGAGAAAAAGGCTGAGCGTTACATCTTAGAGCAGAGTTGGGCTGATTCTGTTCCGGTTACATTCGGTGTGCAGTGCCGCCGCATAACGCAACCGGTTCAATTGACTAGAAGCTCGCCGCAACTGCGTGTGCTGCCTTGGTGCAGCATTTACGTGGTTATAACAGGCGATGAGGAGGTGACATAGCGACATATCCGAACGCAGATCACTTTTCAGAGGTGCGACAATTTAACCGCAGGTCTAAACCTAGCTGAAGTCTCCTGTTAACACATCCGGCGTTTCTGGAACGCGCGTCAAAGCCACGGAAAACGCATGTTCTGCCGCGCATTTCAGAAACGTGCTGCAAGCGCACTGAAGTCGCTTGCGGTGCCATTCTTTGTTAATGGCACCCCAAGCGTCGGGTAGCAAATACGTTACAAACACGGCAAAAAGGTGTGGTGGGGAAAAAAAAAAAACACGACACGCTCCGTTCCCAAAAAGTTTTGGAGATTTTTTGGGGGTATTTGTTGGGAATATTCAAATGAAAGGGCTGGTCTGTGCACGGGAAAGCGAAATACCCCAAACGCGAGTTCCCGCTACGCTCAGATGTATACAGGGCCTGAAAGAGGAACTGCAGTCTGCTCACATAATTTGTAATAAAAACATCTTTGCCATTCTGAAGCTTCCCTCCAACCACTTTCATATTATTTTATATATACTGTGATTCTGTACTCGGCAAATATGCCGCAGAATTCTCCCTCCACTGAGTCTGGCTGCAGCCATTTTAACTGTGGGCAGCTAAAGCTGCTGCCTGTTCAGTTCCTGGATTTACACAGACATACACCTCCAGCTCTGCAGCTCTCATTGGCCTTCTTATGACTCACCCCCCCCCCCCCCCACTTGGCAAACTCTCACGAAAGTGAAAGAGAGAGAGAGAGCTGTGCATGATGTCATAAGCCTAGGCCAGTGATGGCGAACCTTGGCACTCCATATGTTTTGGAACTACATTTCCCATGATGCTCATGCACTCTGCAGTGTAGTTGAGCACCATGGGAAATGTAGTTCCAAAACATCTGGAGTGCCAAGGTTCGCCATCACTGGCCTAGGCTAATGACCAGACAAGAAACAGGAAGAGGGCTGTATAATGGATTTACTGACTGAAAAAAAAAAAAAAAAACGTTTACTATCTAAAGTTAAAACAAGCACTGTGATGGGGGGGGACTGTGATGAGGACACCTGATGTATGGGGGCACTGTGATGAGGTATAGGCACTATGATGTATAGGCACTATGATGGGGGCACCTGATGTGTGAGGGCACTGTGATGGGGACGTCTGATTTATGTGGGCACTGTGATTGGGACTCCTGATCTATTGGGGCACTGTGGTGGGGACACCTGATGTAAGGGGACACGGTTGGGGACACCTGATGTATGGGGGCATTGTGATGAGGACACCTGATGTATGGGGGCACTTTGATGAGGACACCTGATGTAAGAGGGTACTGTAATAGGGACTCCTGATGTATAGAGGCACTGCAATGAGGACTCCTGATGTAAGGGACACCTGATGTGTGTGAGGGCACTGTGATGAGGACACCTGATGTATGGGGGCACTGTGATGGGGACACCTGATGTAAGAGGACACAGTTGGGGACACCTGATGTGTATGGGCACTGTGATTGGGACTCCTGATCTATTGGGGCACTGTGATGGGGACACCTGATGTAAGGGGACACAGTTGGGGACACCTGATGTATGGGGGCACTGTGATGGATATACCTGATGTAAGAGGACATGGTTGGGTGATGCCCAATGAATGGGGGCACTGTAATGAGGACACCTGATGTAAGGGGGACACGATTGGGGAAACCTGATCTGTATGGGCACTATGATGGGTACATCTGTTGTATGGGCACACTGATGGGGACACCTGATGTACGGGGAAACGGTTGGGGACACCCGGTGTATGGGGGCACTGTGATGAGGACACCTGATGTATTTGGGCACTTTGATGAGGACTCTGATGTAAAGCGATACTGTGATGGGGACACCTGATGTATGGGGGGCACTGTGATGTATGGGGGGCACTGTGATAGAGATACCCAATGTATATAGGAACTATGATAGGGGAACCTGATGTATGGGGCACTGTTGATGGGGACCCCTGATGCAGACTGGTAAGGGCCCCAGTGCTGATGCCCAGGGGCCCATGATGATGCTATTGGTTGTGAGTATTCATGTGCAGTCACCCAACTTACATGAAAAGTAGAATTACTCATCCCATGTAGTGTTCAGAAACAGCCAGCAGGTGGCACTGTGACCCCACACACAGATATAATAAGAGTTTCTTGGCTGTAGTAGTTGAGAACATGTAGTAACATGGGTGTAGCTGGAGAGAAAAAAGCTGATTTGTTTATTATTACAACTCAGGGAAAAGCATTAAAATTCCCTCTCTTTCCGTCTCGCTATGAACTTTATGTAAAGTTTCTGCACTAAAACTTGAAGTTCTGTAACCTGAAGGGAAACCCTTCCCAAATGTGCAAGTCTATTATTATTTTTATTTTTCTGTATATATACATGTGAACGGAGTTAACTTAAATGATAAAATTTTTATAATTATCTATTAACCTGTACCCCCCCCCCCCCGTCCATGCTCTTGCCAGATTCACACTAAGTCGCCGCAACTCACTGATTGGCCCATTACTCCTTCTGCGCATGCCGGAAGGAATTCCCATTCATTTGCATTCATGCAGAGGATCTCTATTATGCATCCCAACGATTAACAGCCATTAAACCAATTAAAAGATTTTTTTCACCTATATTTAATTTGAAGGACAATTATGCTAAAATACGGTTATCCTTTAAAGCCTAACTTAACATTTAAGCCTCTATACAGTCTCTATACGCTTTCCCCGACTTGTTTATTCCCTGACTTAGTTGGGGTAGGCGGTACACTTTGGTGGGGGTGGGTCAGCTATGCCCTGTGACCTTTGACCTCTGGGAACCCGCCTTCTGACCTTTGACCTTTGGGGGAGGTCCCTGTTCCAATTCCTGAGTCCTAGCCATATTCTTCAATGGGAAACCCTAACCCTCTAACCCTAACCCTCTAACCCTAACACCCTAACCCCTAACCCTCTAGCCCTAACCCTCTAACCCTAACACCCTAACCCTCTAACCCTAACACCCTAACCCTCTAACCCTAACACCCTAACCCTCTAACCCTAACACCCTAACCCTCTAACCCTAACACCCTAACCCTCTAACCCTAACCCTCTAACCCTAACCCTCTAACCCTAACCCTCTAACCCTAACCCTAACCCTCTAACCCTAACACCCTAACCCTCTAACCCTAACACTCTAACCCTAACACTCTAACCCAAACACTCTAACCCTAACACCCTAACCCTCTAACCCTAACACTCTAACCCTAACACCCTAACACTCTAACCCTAACACCCTAACCCTAACACCCTAACCCTCTAACCCTAACCCTAACACCCTAACCCCTAACACCCTAACCCTCTAACCCTAACACCCTAACCTTTACCCTCTAACCCTAACACCCTAACCCTTAAGTTGCATATTGGGGCTTGGTAGCAGCCATTGTTTATTACCAATAAAGATATTTTTATTTATTTTTTACTCTTATGAATATTGTGATTTGGACAATTAATTTTCTTCTTTTTTTTTTTTTACAACATTTGACCTCTGGTGTTGGTGTATATTATGTCTCAATTTTTAACCCTTTACATTGGACCTATTGTTGAAATTCACATGTTACCATAAACCCTATACTTGTATTACAGAATAACAATATTTATTATTTTTTTAGATTTTTTTTTTTTTTTGCTTTTTTTACTCTTTAGAATATTGTGATTTGAAAGAGTGTACTGCCTGTTGATGTATACCATATGTATAAACAACCAACATTTTTTATTTTATTTTCCTTGTATGTTGGTTTGTCTTTAACCCCTTCCATACCGGGGGATTTTCACCCCCTTCCTGCCCAGACCAATTTTTAGTTTTCAGCGCTGTTGCACTTTGAATGACACTTGCGCGGTCATGCAACACTGTATCCAAATGAAATCTTTATGTTCCCCCCCACCCCCCACAAATAGAGATTTCTTTTGGTGGTATTTGATCACCTCTGCGGTTTTTATTTTTTGCGCTATAAACAAAAGAAGAGCGACAATTTTGAAAAAACACAATATTTTATTTTACTTTTTGATTTAATAAATATCATTTAAAAAAAAAAAAAAAATATTTATTCCTCAGTTTAGGCCGATACGTATTCTTCTACATATTTTTGGTAAAAAAAAAATAAAAAAATCGCAATAAGCGTATATTGATTGGTTTGCGCAAAAGTTATAGGGGTAGATCCACAAAAGAATTACGCCGGCGTATCTCTTGATACGCCGCGTAATTTTAAAGTTCCCGCGTCGTATCTTTGTTTTGTATCCACAAAACAAGATACGACTGCATCTGAGATCGATCCGACAGCCGTACGTCTTAGTACGCCGTCGGATCTTAGGTGCATTTTACCGCCGGCCGCTAGGTGGCGTTTCCGTCGAATTCCGCATAGAGTATGCAAATTAGCTAGTTACGGCGATCCACGAACGTACGTTAGGCCGGCGCATTTTTTTACGTCGTTTGCGTTCGGCTTTTTCCGGCGTATAGTTAAAGCTGCTATATGGTGGCGTACTCAATGTTAAGTATGGCGGTCGTTCCCGCGTCGAAATTTGAATTTTTTACGTCGCTTGCATAAGTCGTTCGCGAATAGGGATTTGCGTATAATGCCGTCACCGTCGTAAGCATTGGCTTGTTCCGGTTTAATTTCGAGCATGCGCACTGGGATACCCCCATGGACGGCGCATGCGCCGTTCAAAAAAAAACGTTGTTTACGTCGGGTCACGACGTATTTACATAAAAAACGCCCCCATCACAACGATTTGAATTGCGCGCCCTTACGCCGCCAAAGATACCCTACGCCGCCGTAACTTACGGCGCGGATTCTTTGTGGATTTGAAAAAAAAAAAGTTACGGCGGCGTAGTGTATCCTAGATACGCTACGCCCCAGGCAGATAAATGCGCCGCTGTACGTGAATCTGTCCCATAGCGTCTACAAAATAGGGGATAGATTTATGGCATTTTTTTATTTCTTTTTTTGTACTAGTAATGGCAACGATCTGCGATTTTTATTGTGACCGTGACATTGCGGCGGACACATCGGACACTTTTGACACGTTTTTGGGACCATTCACATTTATACAGCGATTAGTGCTATAAAACTGCACTGATTACTGTGTAAATGTGACTGGCAGGGAAGGGGTTAACACTAGGGGGCGCTTAAGGGGTTAATATGTACCCTAGGGAGTGATTTCTAACTGTAGGGGGAGGGGACTCACCAGGGGAGGAGACCGATCTGTGTTGCTCTGTACTGGGAACACACCTCACCTCTGACAGGTGGATCTGTGTGTTTACACACACAGATCCACACTCCTGCCGTGATCGCCGGCAATTGCGGGTGCCCGGCGGACACCGCGACCGCTGGGCACGCACACCGGGTCGCGAGCTTCGCCGCGGGCGAGCGGCCCTAGCACCCGCGATGCACAGGACGCCATATGACGTCCACTCTGAAGGACAGACAGTTCCTGCCGACGTCATATTATTTTGGCTCGGTAGGGAACTGGTTAAACTCAATAAAAATATCTTAAACAATATTCTTTTTTTATTTTTTTTATTTTTTTTAAGATATTTTTATTGGGTTTAAAGACAAACCAACATACAAGGAAACAAAAAAATACTTTGATTGTTCATTAGTATACATCAACAGGCAGCACACTCTTTCAAATTACAATATTCTTAAAAGTAAAAATAAATAAAAAATAAAATATTGTTATTCTGTAATACAAGTATAGGGCTTATGGCAACATGTGAATTTCAACAATAGGTCCACTGTAAAGGGTTAAAAATGTAGACATAGGGCTAGATTCAGAAAGCCCGCCGTAAGTTTGTGCGGGCGTAGCGTATCTCAGATACGCTACGCCGCCGTAACTTAGTGAGGCTGGGGCTGGATTCACAAAGAACCTGTGCTCTAAGTTACGGCGGCGTAGCGTACATCTGTCGGCGTAAGCGCGCCGAATTCGAATTGAGAAGAGGTGGGCGTGTTTTATGTAAATAAAACATGACCCCACGTAAATGACGTTTCTCACGAACGGCGCATGCGCCGGCCGTGAACGTATCCCAGTGCGCATGCTCGAAATCACGTCGCAAATAGTCAATGCTTTCGACGTGAACAGAATTTACACAAAGCCTTATTCGCGAACGACTTACGCAAACGACGTAAAATTTTCACAGCAGGAACGACGTCCATACTTAACATTGGCTATGCCTCATATAGCAGGAGTAACTTTACGCCGGAAAAAGCCTTACGCAAACGTCGTAAAAAAAAAAATCGCCGGGCGCACGTATGTTTCTGAATCGGCGTATCCAGCTCATTTGCATATTATACGCTGAAATCGACGGAAGCGCCACCTAGTGGCCAGCGTAAATATGCACCCTAAGATACGGCGGCGTAGGAGACTTACGCCAGTCGGATCTTAGGCTAATTTAAGCGTGTCTGGTTTCCAGAATACGCTTAAATTTACGACGGCGTAGATTCAGAGTTACGACGGCGTATCTACTGATACGCCGGCGTAACTCTCTCTGAATCTAGCCCATAATATACACCAACACCAGAGGTCAAATGTTGCAAAAAAAAGGAATCGTCCAAACAATATAATACTCACCTTCAATCTGGAGCTGTCCCTGAAGTACCTTTTTCCATCACTGGGTGTCCTCAGTGTTCTGGTTGAATGATGGTCAATACAGTGGAACCTCGGATTAAGAGGATAATCCGTTCCAGGAGAATGCTCGTAATCCAAAGCACTTGCATATCAAAGCGAGTTTCCCCATAGAAGTCAATGGAAACTAAAATAATTTGTTCCGCATTGAATTCTATGGCATGCAATACCGCATGTGGCCAGGGGTGGGGAGGGGGGGGCGCAGGAATGCAATAATTTTATATTCACCTGGAGTGTACGTTCAATGTGGACCCCCTCCCCAGGACTGGTACCCCCCCCCCCTGAGACCCCCAGGTTGCTCTGAATTAGAACATTTCTCATTTTCTATGAAGATGAATTTTTCCGCCGCAAAGTGAGAAGTCCAAGAAAGGTGTAGATGTAGACAGATAATATCTGCGGCCAGGCTGTGCGGTCACGTGACTGCTACTGTCCCGGGTTCAAGTCCCTGAATTCACAGAATGACCCCAGAGACAGAAAAACCACAAAGAACATCCGAGACCGACCGAGCCGGGGGGGGAAGAGAAAACCCGAGCAAAGCTCAGGACGCACCACCGCAACCTCACTGTATACTACCGTTACATACATAGACAGATACACTATATTATCAAAAGTATTGGGACGCCTGCCTTTACACGCACATGATCGTTAGACCGTCCACCTAAACTGACCGGGCCGGGCAAGGAGAGCATTCATCAGAGAAGCAGCCAAGAGGCCCATGGTAACTCTGGAGGAGCTGCAGAGATCCACAGCTCAGGGGGGAGAATCTGTCCACAGCACAACTATTAGTGGTCTCTCCACAAATCTGCCCTTTATGGAAGAGTGACAAGAAGAAAGACATTGGAGAAAGAAAGACATAAGAAGTCCTGTTTGCAGTTTGTGAGAAGCCATGTGGGGGAGGGGACACAGCAAACATGTGGAAGAAGGTGCTCTGGTCACATGACACCAAAACTGAACTTTTTGGCCTAAAATCAAAACGCTATGTGTGGTGGAAAACCAACACGGCACATCACCCAGAACACACCATCCCCACTGTGAAACATGGTGGTGGCAGCCTCATGTGGTGGGAATGCTTTTCTTCGGCAGGAACAGGGAAGCTGGTCAGAGTTGATGGGAAGATGGATGGAGACAAATACAGGACAATCTTATAAGAAAACCTGTTAAGCCTCGTACACACGATTGGACCTTTGTCCGACCAAAACCACATCGGAATTCCATCGGAGGAAAAGAGAACATGTTCTCTATCTAAACTCCAATGGAATTCATCAGAATTTCTGATGGAATTACTCCGATGGGGCATACACACGGTCGGAATTTCTGATGGAAAAAGTCAGACAGACTTTTTCCATCGGAAATTCCGAACGTGTGTATGCCCCATCGGAGTTATTCCATCAGAAATCCTGAGTTTAGAAATTCCGATCATGTGTACGCGGCTTTAGAGTCCGCAAAAGACTTGAGACCGGGGGGGAGGTTCACCTTCCAGCAGGACAACGACCCTAAAGTACAGCCAGAGCTACAATGGAATGGTTTAGATCAAAGCATATTCATGTGTTAGAATGGTCCAGTCACAGTCCAGACATAAATCCCATTGAGAATCTGTGGCAAGACTTGAAAATTGCTGATCACAGACGCTCCCCATCCAATCTGACAGAGCTTGAGATATTTTACAAAGAAGAAGAATGGGCAGAAATGTCCCTCTCTAGATGTGCAAAGCTGGTAGAGACACCCCCAAAAAGACTTGCAGCTGTAATTGCAGAGAAAGGGGGTTCTACAAAGTATTGACTCCGGGGAGCGCCATACAAATGCACCCCCCACACTTTTCACATATTTATTTGTAAAAAAAAATGAAAACCATTTATCATTTTCCTTCCACTTCACAATTATGTGACACTCTGTGTTGGTCCATCACATAAAATCCCAATAAAATACATTTACGTTTTTGGTTGTGAACAATGTTACTTTGTATCTCTCTATCTCACCTATGAGCAATGTTTATAAACAATGTTCCTTTGTATCTCTCTATCTCTTGTCTGAACAATGTTTACAAACAATATTACTTTGTTTTTGGTTGTAAACATGGGGTATGAATACTTTTTCCAGGCACTGTATTGATGACCTGAATGGCTTTCCTGGAAAAGCTGTCCTGGTCCTGTGAGTCTCTGGGCTCGCTGCGATGGGGGAGGAGGATGTCCCTGCACTGCGGGGAATTGCCCATGTTTCCCCAGAGACACATGACTGTTCCCAGGAGGTGATGTGAGGAAACAGAAAGCAGATCTCAGAGCCGGTGTTACCTGATTGGTCGGTATACAGAACACAGAAAGTGAAAATAAATTCCACCTACACCCTTATAGTGATAACCATTTACTTTGCTCTCTGCTCCTAGTAAAAAAAAAGTGCAAAAGTTTT
>NC_053495.1:202056131-202065551 GCF_905171775.1 Rana temporaria | reverse complement strand
ATAGGTGTGCGCACAGGGTGTGCCGGGTGTGCACACCCTAATCGTGAGTGGGCACACCCTAATTGTGCCTGAGCACACCCTGCTGATGCTGGCGGCACCCCCGCTTCTCTACTCGCGGGACCCCCCCTTGTGAACTTGCGGGAGACCGGTGCCCCCCCCCCCCATTTCTCAACTCGTGGGAGACCGGCGCCCCCCCCCCCCTGTTTCTCAACTCGTGGAAGACCGGCGACCCCCCGTTTCTCAACTCGTGGGAGACCGGCGACCCCCGGTGGCTCCCAAACTTACGCTTTTCAAGTCGTGGGCACTGGTGCCCCCCGCCTCTTCTCAACTCGTGGGAGACTGGCGCCACCCCCCCCCCTCGCTTCTCAACTGGCAGGCAGGCACCCTCCGGCTGCATTCACACCTAGGCGTAGGCGATTTCCTGCGTTTTTTACCGCGATTTGCGGCGACAAATTGCGGCGTTTATCCCCGCGATTTGCCGAGACAAAACGCTGCGTTTTTCCCCGCGGTTTTGTACAGGTCATTGGCATCAATGTAAAACGCCAAAGCCACCCGATTCGCGCGTCAAAAAAGGGTCCGGGACATGTTTGAAATTCAGGCGTTCGGCGTTCTTTCGGCGTTCGGCGTTTTGCGTTGGAGATGTGAACCATCTCCATAGAGAATAATGTTATTTTTCCCCTCTAGCGTCTTTGAGCGTCGCGCTTCAGGCGACAAAACGCTCAGGTGTGAATGCAGCCTAATGTTATGGGCTGGGCGCACCAGTGCGCGCTCGCATCAGTCGCCGGCGCCCGCGTTCTTTTTAACAGATCCCCCCCATTTCCCAGAACAGACTTGGAGCTGAAATGAAGGAGGAAAATTAGAAAACTTGTTCCGGATGCGAATTGCGCACGGAACGGATCGTTGGGTAGTCATTGCTGTCTCTTAATATCCCGTTAATTAACGCAACATGTTCCAGCGATTATCTGCGAGGTCTTAAAACGGCGGCGGTGCCTTCCCCATCTGTTGTTTCTGCCTGTACAGCGACAAAGAGCCCACTGTGTCCCCCTCTCCCCAGCAATCCACCTGTTTAGCGGCCTCTGAGACCCCATTGTACTGCGGTCAGGGAAGGCGGGGTGGACGAAACTTTCCTTAAACAAGAATAAAAAGCTCGCAGGTTTGCTTGGAATATTTGTGGAACTTTTTTTTTTTTTCTTCAAAATCCCCCCCCCCCCTCTCTCTATTTGGATTCCTGTAGACGTCTGGCGAAATTTCCCCGGAGTGTTTCATTCTGATTAGCTGCGTCTAGTAATGGCTGCAGACGCACATGTGTGCGCTTCGGTAATGTGACCTGTCAGCAGCCCAGCGTCGAATAAAGGGCGCTCAGTCACCGAGGTCTGCGGGACAGACTACAAGGGAAATCACGTATGGTCTGGCGGCGCGGCGCGGCGCTTCAGAGAAACCAGTGCCTTGGAAGAGGATCACATCATTGGTCCTCCAGCCGTGCGATAGAAAATTCAGAATTGAAATAGTCGTGCAAAAAAATATATAAGTCATCAGTGGAATGACGCGCGGGGGG
Source organism: Rana temporaria (assembly GCF_905171775.1). Lineage (NCBI taxonomy): Eukaryota > Metazoa > Chordata > Amphibia > Anura > Ranidae > Rana > Rana temporaria. The sequence continues at coordinate 202,063,996 of NC_053495.1, read as the reverse complement.
GGGGGGGGGGGCGTTTATATAGCGGCCAATGAGAACTTGAGATCATTCGCCGCAATGAATATTCATGGCATCTATAAAATGTCTGGCATATTTATAATACAGTAAATTTTCTTTTTATATACGGGTTTAATGGTGCGGTGCTAAGCCAATCATAGCATTATAGAAAAATCACAGCACACAAAAAAGTGCACCCGCATAAAGTAAGGCCCCACCCGTGGGCAGATTCGCTTCAATTCTGCCCACGATTCAGGATCACGATCAGTTGTGTGAAACACGTTTGGGTTCTGTTATTCTAAATGGCACCCAAACGCAAGTTTGCCACGATTGTCACGCAACAGCATCACGCTAAATATGTTCTATTTATTTATTATGGTTTTATTGTATATAAGTTGTTGTTTGTAATATTTTCAATAAACAAAATGAACCCCTCATAATGAGCACAGGGATAGTGGGAACTCCTCACAATGGGCACAGCAGGTGTAGAGACCCGGGAACTCAGCACAGGGATGGTGGGAACCCCTCATAATGGGCACAGAAGGTGTATAGACCTGGGAACTCAGCACAGGGATGGTGGGAACCCCTCATAATGGGCACAGAAGGTGTAGAGACCTGGGAACTCAGCACAGGGATGGTGGGAACCCCTCATAATGGGCACGGCAGGTGTACAGACCCAGGAACTCAGCACAGGGATGGTGGGAACCCCTCATAATGGGCACAGCAGGTGTACAGACCCGGGAACTCAGCACAGGGATGGTGGGAACCTCTCATAATTGGCACATCAGGTGTACAGACCTGGAAATTGACCTGTTAATCAATTCAGATACACTTACAGCACAGAATCCACCAGATAGAACCTCTCTGGTGGACTGACCCTTAAAAGAAGTAAATGCGAATTTCCTCGCTCACCATAATACATGAAAAAGAGAAAAAATAAATGAAAAACCACAGAGAAGATTTAAAGGAGATTTTATGGCACAACTTGCATCACGAATGTGAAGGGCGCGTAAATGAGGCCTAGCGCAAGGATCAACACATCGTGTTTACTCTCCCCCTCCCCTCCCCGCAGGAAGAGACTTTGTTTAATAAATGGCTTTTAAACATGTATATATTTATCTAAGTCCAAGTGATCCTCACATGAACCTCAATTATCTCCACTCTGTTGACATTTACGAGGTTGATGAATTCAGTGTTTGGTTGGCTTGGCGCGCACACTCGCGCACTTTCATTAGGGTGTTGTTGCAGGTGGACTTTCCTCTGTTGTTTCTTTTTTTTTTTTCTTTAATCTCATTGTGCGCTCTCTATCCAATTTAACCCCTTGTCTACCAAAGGTATGTTTACAAACGGCCTTAGATTCAAGGGGTTAAAGCGAGCTCGTGGCTGCTTCTGCAACTGTGGGCTTGGCATTGATTTTTAGAGGCACCGATGGGCTTTTAGCCATCACCAAGACACCCCCATCCCAGGCACCCCACACCATGACACCCCCACCCCAGGCACCCCACACCAAGACACCGCCATCCCAGGCACCCCACACCAAGACACCCCCATCCCAGACACCCCACACCAAAACACCCCCATCCCAGGCACCCCACACCAAGACACCGCCATCCCAGGCACCCCACACCAAGACACCCTCATCCCAGACACCCCACACCAAGACACCGCCATCCCAGGCACCCCACACCAAGACACCGCCATCCCAGGCACCCCACACCAAGACACCCCTATCCCAGGCACACCACACCAAGACACCGCCATCCCAGGCACCCCACACCAAGACACCGCCATCCCAGGCACCCCACACCAAGACACCCCTATCCCAGGCACACCCCACCAAGACACCCCCATCCCAGGCACCCCACACCAAGACACCCCCATCCCAGACAACCCACACCATGACACCCCCATCCCAGGCACTTCACACCAAGACACCCCCATCCCAGGCACCCCACACCAAGACACCCCCATCCCAGACACCTCACACCAAGACACCCCCATCCCAGACATCCCACACCAAGACACCCCCATCCCAGACATCCCACACCAAGACACCCCCATCTCAGACATCCCACACCAAGACACCCCCATCCCAGACTCCCCACACCAAGCTCCCCCATACCTGACTCCCCACACCAAGACACCCCCATCCCAGACATCCCACACCAAGACACCCCCATCCCAGACACCTCACACCAAGACACCCCCATCCCAGGCAGCCCACACCAAGACACCTCCATCCCAGACACCTCACACCAAGACACCTCCATCCCAGGCACCCCACACCAAGACACCCCCATCCCAGACACCTCACACCAAAACACCCCCATCCCAGACACCTCATACCAAGACACCCCCCATCCCAGCCCCCTCACCCCAAGACACCCCCCATCCCAGCCCCCTCACCCCAACACACCCCCACCCCAGCCACCCCACACCATGACACCCCCACCCCAGACACCCCACACCAAGACTCCCCCACCAGACACCTCACACCAAGACTTCCCCATACCAGACACCTCACACCAAGACACCCCCATCCCAGACTCCCCACACCAAGACACCCCCATCCCAGACACCCCTATTCCAGACACTTTACACCAAGACACCCCTATCCTAGACTGCCCACACCAAGCACCCCCATCCCAGACACCTCTTCACACCAAGACACCCCCATCCCAGACACCCCACACCAAAAAACCCTCACCCCACTATATTATAGGAAACCAGAAGCGACCTGTACTTTGTCACTTTCGGTTCCCCCCCAATGTAAACAGAAACCTTTTTTTAAATAAGAAAGCATCTGATACACTGATCTTGGTGTGATCCCACCAGGTTTTCTTCTAAGATTGTCCTGTATTTGTCTCCATCCATCTTCCCTTCAACTCTGACCAGCTTCCCTGTCCCTGCTGAAGAAAATAATCCCCACCACATGATGCTGCCACCACCATGTTTCACAGTGGGGATGGTGTGTTCAGGTTGATATGCAGTGTTAGTTTTCAGCCACACATCGTTTTTCTTTTAGGCCAAAAAGTAAAATGTTGGTCTCATCTGACCAGAGCCCCTTCTTCCACATGTTTGCTGTGTCCCCTCCCCCACATGACTTCTCACAAACTGCAAACAGGACTTCTTATGTCTTTCTCTCACCAATGTCTTTCTTCTTGTCACTCTTCCATAAAGGGCAGATTTGTGGAGAGACCACTAATAGTTGTCCTGTGGACAGATTCTCCACCCTGAGCTGTGGATCTCTGCAGCTCCTCCAGAGTTACCACGGGCCTCTTGACTGCTTCTCTGATGAACGCTCTCCTTGCCCGGCCCGGTCAGTTTAGGTGGACGGCCATGTCTTGGTAGGTTTGCAGTTGTGCCATACTCTTTCTATTTTCAAATGATGGATTGAACAGAAGCTCCGTGAGATGTTCAAAGCTTGGGAGATTTTTTTTATAAACCTAACCCTGCTTTATACTTCTCCACAACGTTATCCCTGACCTGTCTGTTGTGTTCCTTGGCCCTCATGATGCTGTTTGTTCACTAAGGTTCTCCAACAAACCTCTGAGGGCTTCACAGAAAAGCTTTACTTATACTGAGATTAAATGACACACAGGTGGATACTAATTAGGTGACCTCTGAAGGCAATTGGTTCCACTAGATTTTAGTTGGGGGTATCAGAGTAAAGGGGGGCTGAATACAGATGTCCCCCCCCCCCCCACACTTTTCACATGTTTGTAAAAAAAATGAAAGATTGAAAACCATTTATCATTTTCCTTCCACTTCACAATTATGTGCCACTTTGTGTTGGTCTATCACATAAATTTGACACTTTAACCCTATCCCGCCCTTGCCCCCCCCCCCCCCCCCTCCACATGTTCCATTAGATGTAGGCTTGCCCTCCTAGTAATCTCGCAGTCTCTGAACTCCACTTCCTGTTTCTGCTGACAGCTCTTCCCGGCCAAGCAAAATATATTTCACAATGCCCTATCTGCAGAATGTTCCCTTGTGAGTACAGCTGGGGAAACAAAGTCGGGCTGGTTTCTACGCGGCGTTCTGAGCGGCGAAAAAGTTACTGGGAGTTTCCTGATATAAACAGGGATCCTGGCCGCCATTCTGCTTTCCCCGTACTTAAAGTAGACGGATCAGGAACTTGACAAGCATGCATGAAAAAAAAAAGATACGCCTAACATTTCTAACATGTCACAATACCCAGCAACAGTGGGCCAGATTCTCGTAGAATCTGCGGCGGCGTAGCGTAAGCCATTTACACCACGCCGCCGCAACTTAATGGAGCAAATGCCGTATTCTCCAAGCACTTGCTCCGTAATTTGCGGCGGCATAGTGTAATTGGCCCGGCGTATGGCCGCGTAATTCAAAGGGGGCGGCTTGTATTCAAATTAAGCTGGCCCCCGCGCCGATTGAACTGCGCATGCGCCGGGCTGAAAAATAGCCCAGTGCGCATGCTCCAGCTCACGACGGAAAACGTCAATGACGCCGACGTGAGCGTCATTGACGTAAAGTCGTATTCAAGAACGACTTAGGAAAACGAGGTAACCGACGGAAAAAGCCGACGCGGACCCGACGCCATACTTAACATGGCCTACGGCGGACTGGCATAAGGTTACCCCTCATATAGCAGGGGTAACCTTATGCTTACGCAAACGACGTAAACGACGAGTACGCGACGCAAATTCGTTCGGGAATCGGCGTATCAGGCTCATTTGCATGGTCAAATGAGACCTGAACGTAAACGCCACCTAGCGGTCAGCATAGTATTGCATTTAGGATCCGACGGTGTAAGTGACTTACACCAGTCGGATCCTAGCCTAATTCCGGCGTATCATGTTTTGCGAATACAAAACAATGATACGCCGGCGGAAATTTTGAATTACGCCGGTGTATCAGTAGATACACCGGCGTAACTCTTTTGAGAATCTGGCCCCCTATCATTATAACAAAACCCCTGCCCCTTTATCATTAACACAGCAATCCCTGAGCTAAAATTCAGTAACTTAGGCTAGGCCGAGATCAAAGGCGGCTCTTTAATTAGGCAAATTAGGCAGTGTTAAGAGCCCTGACTCAGGAGCGGAGCCGCCAGTGTCTATAACAACCAGTGAATATCAGTGACCCCACCCCTTGTGATGTCAATGACCCAGCATGCCCTCAGTCATGATGTCACAAGGGGGCGGGTTCACCAACTGACATCACCGGGTGCCCCCCACCCCTTAGTTATTAAAGAGCAGGATCTGGAGGCCACCTTGTTAAAGGGGGCTTCCAGATTCCTATAAGCCCCCCTGCCCGCAGACCCCCACAACCACCGGCCAGGGTTGTGGGGAAGAGGCTCTTGTCCTTTGAATTATTTTTCCCATCATGGGCGTGAGTGGGGCCCCATGTCAAGTTTTGCCTAAGGCCTCACAAAGCCTAGAGCTGCTCTGGCCGAGATGATGTCATCAGTCTGCTGCAGGGAGGAGGAAGCATTTCTTCAGTCTCGTCTTCCTCCCAGTGATTAGACTGCAACATTGTAACATTGTAGCCACAAGATGATAGGCTGCAGCTAGGGTTGCCACCTTTTCTTCAAGCCAAACTCGAACACTTTGGGTGCCCCAAGAAAAGTAGTAACGCGGTGCGCAATTGCGTGCGACAGCCTACTGAGTGGGCAACCCTGGGCACTGCCTGGGGGCCCCACGTTCACCTGGGGCCTCATCAGAGCCAGACAAATAACACTAGCAGTGGGACAAGAGAGTCGGGCTGAGCGGGCAAAGGCAGTCCTGTGTGCGGCGGCATCTTTGGTTCTGCTTGCCAGCTGGACTGTCACCACCTCTCCTAAGCCTCCTGAGCATGCCCAGCTGAAGGGGAGGGAGAGAGACAGGATATAGATGGCAAGTGACATGCTGAATCTGGTGACAGGGGACCGGTGGCAAGTGACACGCTGAATCTGGTGACAGGTGACCAAAGGCAAGTGACACGCTGAATCTGGTGACAGGGGACGGGTGGCAAGTGACACGCTGAATCTGGTGTTAAGGGACCGGTGGTAAGTGACACGCTGAATCTGGCGACAAGGGATGAATGGCAAGTGACACGCTGAATCTGGTGACAGGGGACCAAAGGCAAGTGACACGCTGAATCTGGTGACAGGGGACCAAAGGCAAGTGACACGCTGAATCTGGTGACAGGGGACCAAAGGCAAGTGACACGCTGAATCCGGTGACAGGTGGCGGTGGCAAGTGACACGCTGAATCCGGTGTTAAGGGACCGGTGGTAAGTGACACGCTGAATCTGGTGTTAAGGGACCGGTGGTAAGTGACACGCTGAATCTGGTGACAGGGGACCAAAGGCAAGTGACATGCTGAATCTGGTAACAGGTGACGGTGGCAAGTGACACGCTGAATCTGGTGACAGGTGACAGTGGCAAGTGACACGCTGAATCTGGTAACAGGTGACGGTGGCAAGTGACACGCTGAATCTGGTGACAGGTGAGGGTGGCAAGTGACACGCTGAATCTGGTGACAGGGGATCAAAGGCAAGTGACACGCTGAATCTGGTAACAGGTGACGGTGGCAAGTGACACGCTGAATCTGGTGACAGGTGACAGTGGCAAGTGACACGCTGAATCTGGTAACAGGTGACCAAAGGCAAGTGACACGCTGAATCTGGTGACAGTGGCAAGTGACACGCTGAATCTGGTGTTAAGGGACCGGTGGTAAGTGACACGCTGAATCGGGTGACAGGGGACCAAAGGCAAGTGACACGCTGAATCTGGTAACAGGTGACGGTGGCAAGTGACATGCTGAATCTGGTGACAGGGGACGGGTGGCAAGTGACACGCTGAATCTGGTGTTAAGGGACCGGTGGTAAGTGACACGCTGAATCTGGCGACAAGGGATGAATGGCAAGTGACACGCTGAATCTGGTAACAGGTGACGGTGGCAAGTGACACGCTGAATCTGGTGACAGGGGACCAAAGGCAAGTGACACGCTGAATCCGGTGACAGGTGGCGGTGGCAAGTGACACGCTGAATCCGGTGTTAAGGGACCGGTGGTAAGTGACACGCTGAATCTGGTGTTAAGGGACCGGTGGTAAGTGACACGCTGAATCTGGTGACAGGGGACCAAAGGCAAGTGACATGCTGAATCTGGTAACAGGTGACGGTGGCAAGTGACATGCTGAATCTGGTGACAGTGGCAAGTGACACGCTGAATCTGGTAACAGGTGACGGTGGCAAGTGACACGCTGAATCTGGTGACAGTGGCAAGTGACACGCTGAATCTGGTGACAGGTGACAGTGGCAAGTGACACGCTGAATCTGGTAACAGGTGACGGTGGCAAGTGACACGCTGAATCTGGTGACAGTGGCAAGTGACACGCTGAATCTGGTGTTAAGGGACCGGTGGTAAGTGACACGCTGAATCTGGTGACAGGGGACCAAAGGCAAGTGACACGCTGAATCTGGTAACAGGTGACGGTGGCAAGTGACACGCTGAATCTGGTAACAGGTGACGGTGGCAAGTGACACGCTGAATCTGGTAACAGGTGACAGTGGCAAGTGACACGCTGAATCTGGTAACAGGTGACGGTGGCAAGTGACACGCTGAATCTGGTAACAGGTGACGGTGGCAAGTGACACGCTGAATCTGGTGACAGGGGACCAAAGGCAAGTGACACGCTGAATCTGGTGACAGTGGCAAGTGACACGCTGAATCTGGTGACAGTGGCAAGTGACACGCTGAATCTGGTCACAGGTGACAGTGGCAAGTGACACGCTGAATCTGGTGACAGGTGACGGTGGCAAGTGACACGCTGAATCTGGTGACAGGTGACGGTGGCAAGTGACACGCTGAATCTGGTGACAGGTGACGGTGGCATGTGACACGCTGAATTGGGT
>NC_053495.1:202003631-202048631 GCF_905171775.1 Rana temporaria | reverse complement strand
GGCAGGCCATCCTGTGGCCACATATGGTCAGACGCGGTCCCATTTCCGGGAACTGTGACATCAGCGGCACGGAGAGCAGAGGGGACGGGGCTTTTCCTCCCGGCAACCCACTGACATCCGAAACCTTCTCCTACACTACTGTCAACATGGGCCGCACTTCACGCGGATTATGAAAAGCACAATACCTTCAAACAGGCGCTGAAAAGTTAAAGAGTTCACGAGCAAACAGTGGGCGTAGAAGACAAAGAGGGGAAAGCTGAACGATCGACTTTACTGGGAACACCACCTTGACCGGTTGTTTATTTAGCAAAAAAAAAAAAGAAAAACTAAGAAGAAAGTTCTCTTGGGCCCGCTGGACTTCAGGAGGAACCTAAAAAAAAAAGAATGATTTGCTGTAACAGGGTGATTAGTAACATTGGATACATTGTATGAAATAGTTACTATAGCTGAACCACGGGTGAGGTGCCGTTCACGCCATGACGTTAGAACGCAAGCAGGTGTTTTCCTCAAAGCGCTGCTTTGCTGCCAGAGCCATTTTGTCATTGTTTTTGTGCACATGTAAAAAAAAAAATCAATGTAGGCCTGGAGAATAGTTAAAACCCCTCAAACCATTATATATAATATTTTCTAAAAGCAGACATGCTAGCATTGGTTCTGCTGATGACTTGGCCCACACTTCTGGCTGGATGCTCTATTGCATAGGTGTCAAACACAAGGCCCGAGGGCCAAATCCGGCCCTCTAGGCCATTTCATGTGGCCCTCGCACCTCTCCTGCAGCTGTAGGAGAGCTCCAGCCCTCCTCTGGTCCTACTCCAGACCCTTACTTTCTGCTTTCAAGCAATGCATCCAGCTTCTTCCCAGCAGCAGCATAAGGAAAGGGGGGTGCACTGTGATGCAAGGGCAATGCTGTATCCTGGCCTAGGCCAACAAGGCCCAGGCCTAGGGCAGCCCTTTGCAGGGGGGCAGCACGGAAAGAGTCCCCGCCGGCTTGTGCTACACTGTTAGTGTAACGCAAGCAGCTTCTAATTTTGACTGTCCTATCAGCCTGGAACACAAACCTTCCTCACTGTGCTATATGTTTTCTGCTGCACCATTGACATGGTTATATCTTCTTAGACCTATCCATAAAATGATCAGAAATTAAAGTAGAACTATAGGCAACACTTTTTTTTTTGGATAGAGTAAGGGAGGGTTATAGCCCCAGTTTATTTGTTACCATCCCTGTCCCATTGCAGAGATTTCCCTTCACTTCCTGCCTCGTAGCAAAACAGGAAGTGAGAGAAAATCTATGCAAATTAAGGGAATCCAATGCCCCCCCCCCCAGGCCCTAAGAACTATTGTCCCCAATTTCAGGGCGGGACTTAAATAGAAATGGGTGTGGCATTGACAGGAAGGGGTGGGTCATATTAAAATTAGGGGGTGCACAAGTTTAGTCAGGCCTAGGGCAACACAAAACCTAAATACACTACTGTGTAAGGGAGAGTGGGGGACTCAACTTCTGATGGTGGGGGGGCTCTTGACATCTAATGTAAGGGGAGGGGATGCGCTAGAAATCTAATCTTACAGATACAACCGGCCCTTTTGAGGGCAATCATAATGCTGATGTGGCCCACAATGAAATTGAGTTTGACACCCCTGGTCTATTGGATCTTCCCGGTCGGCATCTCCACTCCGAGGTTCTCAAAGCAACATTTTCCGGCGCTTCGTGTTCCTCTGGTCTGGTAAAGAGGGGAGCGCACAACGCCAGAAAGTAGAAATAAAATTGATGATGATGGGCCAACCGTGTTCACTAATTCCACCATCTATGTATCTGAAGACAATGCAATTAGAGAAGGAATGAAATTACCGAGGCCCAGAATCCACAAGACCCTCCAATGCAGCCCCTCCGGGCATCAGCAGATGGACTAAAGTGTTCCTAATGTGTAATATGAGAGGGGGGAGTGTGGAGATGGAGCGGAAGGGATAAAATATTAATTCAATGCTGGAGAGGGTGAGTTTGGGGTCTCCGGGGGGGTCAATGCAGAGAGAGAGAGAGAGAAGAGCTGGCTGTGCCCACATCTGTGCCGTCTACCAGGAGGAATCGCCAAGACAGAACCACAAAACATTTCACTACAATAACCAAACTACACTTTATTCCTGAAACTGTATTATAGTGAGATCTAAATATACTGTAGATAGATATGAATAGATAGATAGATAGATAGATAGATAGATAGATAGATATGAATAGATAGATAGATAGATAGATAGATAGATAGATAGATAGATAGATATGAATAGATAGATATATATATAGATATGAATAGATAGATAGATAGATAGATAGATAGATAGATAGGCCCAGATCCACAAAGAAATTACGCCGGCGTATCTATTAATACGCCGCGTAATTTCTACGATCCCCCGTCGTATCTTTGTTTTGTATCCACAAAACAAGATACGACTGAACGTGGGCTCGATCCGACTGGCGTACGTCTTAGTACGCCGTCGGATCTTAGGTGCATATTTACGCTGGCCGCTAGGTGGCGCTTCCGTTGATTTCCGCGTAGAATATGCAAATGAGCTAGATACGGCGATCAACAAACAAACACATTTTTTTACGTAGTTTCCGTAAGGCTTTTTTTCGGCGTAGAGTTACCCTTGCTCTAGGAGACATACGCAATGTTAAGTATGGACGTCGGGCCAGCGTCAAATTTTTCGTTTGCGTAAAACGTTCGCGAATAGGGCTTTGCGTAGAATTACGTTCACGTCTAAAGCATTGGCTTGCTGCGGGTTAATTTGGAGCATGCACACTGAGATACCCCCACGGACGGCGCATGCCCTGTTAAAAAAAAAAAACGTCATTTAGGTGGGGTTAAGTATAATTAACATAAAACACGCCCACATCTTTGTCATTTGAATCCCGCGCCCTTACGCTGACACATTTACACTACGCGCAAATTCTTTCAGGATACGGAAAATACGCTGTAAGTTACGGCGGCGTAGTGTATCTGAGATACGCTACGCCGGCCGTAAAAATGCGCGGAGGTACGTGGATCTGGCCCATAGATAGAGAGATAGATAGATAGATAGATAGACAATGAGATAGATAGATAGATAGATAGATAGATAGATAGATAGATAGATAGATAGATAGATAGACAATGAGATAGATAGATAGATAGATAGATAGATAGATAGATAGATAGATAGATAGATAGATAGATAGATAGATAGATAGATAGATAGATAGATAGATAGATAGATAGATAGACCCTCTGAGAATTTCCATGCAGTTATCAGTGGAATGCATGTAGTCGGGAAGTGGTGATAAAAAGGCTGCAGGAGATCAGGAGGATCACTGAGATGGAACAACAGACAATAAAAAAGGAAAGTGTTCTGTACTGTGATGTGATCTTATCATATTTATTCCTCAATGATCTCCAGCTGTAGAGATATTTTTCCTGGAGAGAATAGAAATGTAGAGCTCTGGCCTTCCCCAGCTGCTGCATTGATTACCATCATTGAAGTTGGGTGGGCCTGATTTTGGCTCGGACCGCGCAGTCTCCAGTGGCCGGCGTGATCCAGACTTGATCGGACACAAACGCCCTCGTGACTCCAGCAGAGGTTACAATATGCTGACATCTGACGAGGATTGGATAAAGTTTCTGCTCCATCATCCAAATAACACAACGCAGACAAGTTAATTATTTTATGGCTTACTTCCGAATTTTATATTTTGCCTCAATTTTGTGCATGCGCACTATAACGCCGGGTATATGTGCACCAGGGGCGGACTGACAACTCATGGGGCCCCCAGGCAATAGGAGATTATGGGGCCCCCAGGTAATAGATTATGGGGCCACACAGTATACACACACACACAGTATACATACACACAGTATACACACATACAGTATACACATACAGTAAGTTGTTATATGAAAGAATCGGCAAACTCTGCAATAGAGATCGTCAGGGGGGTTGAATCGAGATCGCGATTTTTTTAACGATTAATTGTGCAGCTCTAACACGGTATAAGATCGCGGCTATGCGCCTATTCTTATTGGGTCAGACAAAAAATCTTCACCCCTTTAGGGTAAACCGCACTGCAGTGTCCCTTTAAGAGTGTTTTGCAGCAGCTGTCATGTGACCACGCGCAGAAAAACTTGCGTTCAGACCTGTCGTGATTAAAACGGGATTAAGGGAAGATCAGGAATCTTCGAGATTATTGGGCGCACACTGCCAAGCGGGACAAACTTTATTGCAGAACATGCTGTACCTGCAGTTCCAACCTGGATCAGCGTTTAGTTTTTTTTCTGTTATGTTGTGAATTGTGGGGTAGGCGGCTTATCTGGAAGTTGGCCAAAGTTTTTTGTGATTTTTAACCGCTTGCCGACCAGCGCACGACTATATACGTTGGTGGCATGGCACGGACAGGCACAAGGACGTATATATACGTCCCCTTTAAGAGAGCGGCATTGAGGACGTGCGCGCCGCCCTGCTGCGAGCTCCGTGAGCCCGACCGCGGGTCCCGCCGACTCGATCGCCGCGGGGATAAAATCCGCGATCGTCTCACGGTGAGGAAGAACGGGGAGATGCTGATGTGAACAAGCATCTCTCCGCTCTGCCTAGTGGCAATGACAGTGATCACCGCTTTCTGTAATCGGAAGCGGTGATCACTGTCTTATCACACACAGCCCATCCCCCCCACAGTAAGAATCACTCACTAGGGTACACTTAACCCCCTACAGCGCCACCTAGTGGTTAACCCCATTCACTGCCAGTGTCATTTTCACAGTAATGAGTGCATTTTTATAGCACTGATCGCTGTGAAAATTACAATGGTCCCAAAAATGTGTCAAAAGTGTCCGATGTGTCCGCCATAATGTGTCAGTCATGATAAAAATCACTGATCGCCTCCATTACTAGTAAAAAAAAATATATATATTAATAAAAATGCCATAAAACTATCCCCTATTTTATAGACGCTATAGCTTTGGCGCAAACCGATCAATAAACGCTTATTGCGGTTTTTTTTACCACAAATATGTAGAATACGTATCGGCCTAAACTAAGGAAAAAAAAATATTTTTTATATATTTTTTGGGGGATATTTATTATAGAAAAAAGTAAAAAATATTGCCTTTTTTTTTAAATTGTTGCTATATTTTTGTTTATAGCGCAAAAAATTAAAACCGCAGAGGTGATCAAATACCACCAAAAGAAAGCTCTATTTGTGGGGGAAAAAGGGACGTCAATTTTGTTTGAGAGCCACGTCGCACGACCGCGCAATTGTCAGTTAAAGCGACGCAGTGCCGAATCGCAAAAAGTGGCCAGGTCATTGACCAGCAAAATGGTCCGGGGCTGAAGTGGTTAAAAATAGCCAATTCATCGAGATCTCCAATCACGTCACTTTCGGTTACTGTAAACCGTCAGTAATTGGGAATTTTGACAAGTTGCTGTTTTGACACAACACCCGGCAAGCGTGTACACTCCGGTACACAGTATTATGAGCGGATATTGTTAGTCCGCCCGATACTAACCAACAAAATCCTTTTTGCCCTCTTCCCCTAGCCCAGGGGTGCTCAACCTGCAGTCATCCAGCTGTTGTGGAACTCGGTGGCGGCTGGTGCTCAAAATTTTTGGGTGGGCGCAAATAAACGAAAAAATGTTTAATAAATCATCAATTGCAGCATCAAACGCAGCCACTGTGCCCATCAATTGCCACCACTGTGCCCATCAAACGCAGCCACTGTGCCCATCAATTGCCACCACTGTGCCCATCAAATGCAGCCACTGTACCCATCAATTGCCACCACTATGCTCATCAATTGTCGCCACTATGCCATGCCATCAAAACGCAGCCACTGTGCCATCAATTGTCACCACTAGGGATGAGCTTCGTATTCGAGTCGAACTCATGTTCGACTCGAACATCATATGTTCGATCGTTCGTCGAACTACGAATGTTTTGGGCCGTTCGCGCCAAATTCGAGTTGCGTTTCACGGCCCATAATTCACTGCGGCATCTCAGTGCATTGCTGGCTGATGATTGGCCAATCACAGCTTGCAAAAAACGGAGAGCCATGATTGGCCAAAGCCAGGGTGGCTTTGGCCAATTATGGCTCAGGGGGTTTAGTACACGCCCCACACTATAAAAGGCCGCCTGCAGGTCTGCCTTGTGTAGTGTGTTGCAGCAGTGGTTAGAGACAGAGAGAGAGAGAGAAAGAGAGAGAGAGAGAGAGAGAGAGAGAGAGAGAGAGAGAGTGTCATTTTTAGTAGGTAGATAGAACAGGCAGGCTAGTCAGTTAATGTTACAGTGTGTAGAGGATATATATACATCCCAGGTGCTGTATATATATTTATACACTGTATAGTTTAGCTAGATCTGCACTTCCTAATTTACTGGCAGGCAGGTGATTGTGCTAGCTGCAGTATTCTCACGTGGTGTACTGCCTGTGTCCTCTGTAGTGTGCACCTAAAGCTACGTGGTGTGTGTACTATCTGTGTCTGTGCTATTTTTCTCAATGATTTTCATCCATATTGCAGGGACCAGACATTACATTAAAGCCGCAAGCAGTTTTAAATGACTTTTTTCTTATAGTAATCTCATTTTGTGCAGGGACAGTTCTAAACATGTGCCACTTCACAGGCATACTATAGACACCCAGCAGGTACGATATTTAAAGGAATTTTTTTTCACTTTAAGCATCATTAAAATCACTGCTCCAGAAAAAACTACCGTTTTTAAAACTTTTTTTCCATTGATAGATGTTCCCTGGGACAAGACCCGGGTTCTCAAACCCGTTTTCCGACAATAACTTGCATATTAGGCTTTAAAATTAGCACTTTTGAATTCGATTGTTCGAGTCCCATTGACGTCAATGGGGTTCTAAATGTTCGCGCGAACGTTCGGTCCGTTCAAAGGTTCTGGTGCGAACCAAACGGGGGGGGTGTTTGGCTCATCCCTAGTGGGCGGCAGCGGTGACAATACATAGAGATTCATGCAATGCATGATTCTTTATGTATTGTACACTAAGTTGAGTGACGGCGCAGGGGAGAGAGGGGGCGGCGCTCCTGCGTCCACTTTGAATGCACCGCCGCTGGTGGAACTCCAAGTCTCGTGAAGCATTGCAAGGCTGCCAGTTAAACAAGCATGACTCCAAAAGGTGTGATTGGGTACTTTTGCGAAGTAAAGTTTTAACCTCATTTACTAAGCTCTGGAGCAACTGCCCTTTACAAAGTGCACAGTCTGTTTTTCCTTTAGTAAATCAACTTCTATAAGACACTGATCACCGCCATTACCAGTCTATCGTCATAGCTGCGCAAATTCCAGTGTGTATATATATATATATATATATATAAAGGTACATATATAGATCTATGTATATATTATAATTTGTAGACGCTTTGTAACTTTCACACAAACCAATGCATATACACTAGTTTGGATTTTCTTTCTACCAAAGACATGTAGCAGAATACATCTTGACCTAAATTTATGAAGATTTTTTTTTTTTTTTGGATACATTTTATAGCAGAAAATCTGTTCGTTTCTTTTCAAAATTCATGTTTGTTTTGTTGTTTTTTTTTTTTATATAATAATAATAATAATAATAATAATAATAAAAAGAAACAACAGTAGTGATCAAATACCACCAATAGAAAGCTCTATATGTGTTAAAAAAAATGATATATAAATTAATAAGAAATTAATAAGAAAGCTCTATTTGTGTGATAAAAATTATATGAAAATTAATTTGCATACAATGCTGCATGACCGCGCAATTGCCTGTTAAAATAGCGCAGTGCTGAATAGTAAAAAAATGGTCTGGTCATGAAGGCGGTAAAGCCTTTTGGAGGTCAAGGGGTTAACAGATTGGCAGATTGACAGATTGGCAAAACCTTGTGCAATCACTAGGGACTTCCCCACCAAGAGGAGTGCCAGGGGGTGGGGGGGGGGGTGTCTCAGGGGCGGGCTGACAACTCATGGGGCCCCTGGGCAATAGGAGATTATGGGGCCCCCAGGCAATAGATTATGGGGCCACACAGTATACACACACATACAGTATACATATAGGGCCAGATTCACAAAGAGATACGTGGAACTCCTGATACGCCGTCGTATCTCTGAGTTGTGCCGTGAGTTGTGTGTCATAGAATCAGTTACGCATAGATATCCCTAAGATCTGACAGGTGTAACTGTGTTACACCGTCGGATCTTAGGCTGCAATTCCAGGCCGGCCACTAGGTGGCGTTTCGGTTTATTTACGCGACGAATATGCAAATGAGGAGATAAGCCGATTCAGAAATGAACGACCACCCGGTGCTTTTTTTTACGTCGTTTGCGTTCGGCTTTTTCCGGCAGATAGTTACCCCTGGGTCTATGAGGCGCAATGTTAAGTATGGCCGTCGTTCCCGCATCGTGATTTAAAAATTTTACGTCGTTTGCGTAACTCGTCCGTGAATGGGGCTGGACGCCATTTACGTTCACGTCGAAACCAATGACGTCCTTGCGATGTCATTTACCGCAATGCACGTCGGGAAATTTTAGGGACGGCGCATGCGCAGTACGTTCGGCGCGGGAACGTGCCTAATTTAAATGATCCACGCCCCCTACCCGGATCATTTGAATTAGGCGGGCTTGCGCCGGGGGATTTACGCTACGCCGCCGCAACTTTACAGGCAAGTGCTTTGTGAATCAAGCACTTGTCTGTAAAACTTGCGGCGGCGTAACGCAGTTTTGCACGAAACTACGTGAATCTTGCCCACACAGTATAGACACACAATATACACACACACACACAGAATACACATACACACACTAAAAATGTACTGGAGAGGCGGGGCAGCTATAATCTTGGGATTTTTTTAAAAAACACAGATTTTTACATACTGAGGCTGGAAACCCTGATGGGGCCCCCTAGTGGCATGGGGCCCTTGGGCAGTGCCCGAGTGTCCAAATGGTCAGTCCGCCCCTGGGGTGTCTTCATGCTTTAGTTTAGAGGATAAAAACAAATGCTTTGGCAACCGCACAATTCGTGTTTATAACGGAAACTATGCCAAAAAAATCTTTGGAAGATCTTCACCGGCATTATTAGCGCTGTACCTTTTTTTGTATGTATGTTTTTTGCTTTGGGTATTTTGAGCAATAGGTACTAGCTGCTTTGTCACTTATAATATTTCAATATATTAATCACCAGTTAGCGCAGTGTTTTTCCCAGGGTTATTCCCAAGGATTTTTTACATATGCATGGGAAGTTCCACTGCTTAAGAGTAGACAAAGCATTAGATTGTAAGCTCCATTGGTTCAGGCAATGTCAGAGGAGTTCCCATTGGATCTCAGGCACCGCAGACTACATGGGCTTTGAATATCTCCTTCTATATACGAGTGTCTGCAAGCGCTGAGCCCTGGGGAGGCTTGGCGGCTTCCATTGCCAACCCTCTAGGATTACATTTCACAATATGCAAGAATAAACACAGCCACATGTCCCATGGAGGAGCAGGTGCAGTTGTGAGTCTAAATACGTTTCGTTGGACCAACGTCCGCAGGGAAAGCGGGAGAACGGGGCGACCACCTGAAGTTCTCACATAACTTTTAGTAACTTTTCTCAACCAGGGTTCCTCCAAAGGCTGCGAGTTCTTGGAGCAATTTCTGGGGGGGGGGGGGGGGTTTACTAAAACTGGTGCAGCTGTGCATGGTAGCCAATCAGCTTCTAGGGTTGAGCCCTGGTTCGCACTTGGCGTATTTGACACTCTGGGGGAATATGCCAAGTGTGCCGCATTCCATCATCATTTTATTTATTCTTATTTCCGCTGGTAACCGGAATGCAAATGTCCCATGATAAGAAGATATAATAATTATTGTTGGGGGTTCCCCGAGACCCTCCATGTTAAAGTTTTACTAAACCCAGGACTCTGCAGTCACTAGATCTGATCCCCCACAGTAAACAGAACATGGAAATTACATTTATTTTAGTAAATATAAACTGCTAAATATCTTCAGCAGTATACAGCAGTCTAATGACTTCTATCAGTGTCTGGTTAAAGCTTGTAGTAGGGAATTTCATTCTTCTCTGACTGTCCTATGAGGCTGCAGGACCCCTGACCCTCTCTGTCTGGACAGTGCTGATCGGCTCTGTGCTGATCACATGCACCCTCCCAAGTAAAATAAATAAAAACAAAAACGCTCTAGCAACACACACCAAACTGAGCATGTGCAGAGTGCCTCTGAGGCCCCATACACACGATAGAATCCATCCGCTGAAAAATCCCAGCGAATGGGTTTCAGCGGATAGATCCTATGGTGTGTACACTCCAGCGGATCTGTTTCCGCGGATATTTATCCCCTGGGATGGATTTCCAGCAGATAAATATTTGATGACATGCTATCAAATCTATCCGCTGGAAACCATCCCAACGGATGGATCCGCTGGTCTGTACAGACTCACCGGATCCATCCATCCGAAGGGATCCCCCGCATGCGTCGTAATGATTCGACGCATGCGTGGAATTCCTTATATGACAGCGTCGCGCACGTCGCCGCGTCATAATCGCGGCGACGGCGCGACACGTCATCGCCAGAGGATTTTGGCGCGGATTTCGATTCGATGGTGAGTACACTCCATCGCATGGAAATCCGCGCAAATCCTCGAGAGGATTTATCCGCGGATACGGTCCGCTGGACCGTATCCGCGGATAAATCCTCTCGTGTGTATGGGGCCTAAGGCTCTGTACTATCAAGAGATGGATTGGGGACAATGGAGGATCAGAGAAGACAGGATCAAACACTCTTTTTTTACGCATTTCAGAGGATTAACCCCTTATGTTTAACAGTTAGTATAACAAGCAGGGCCGCTGATCAGCCCGATTCACACCTATGGCATTTTTAGTGCTTTATGCATTTTTCACGACAGCCCATTTAACCCTCCTAGCGGTATTCCCGAGTCTGACTCGGGGTGAGATTTTTATACCAAGAGCGGTATCCCCGAGTCAGACTCGGGCTCGCCTCGCTGCAGCAGCAGACAAAGTTTCTTACCTTGTCCCTGGATCCAGCGATGCCACCGCGCTGTGTGAGCGAGCGGGACCTCGCTCGATTCACACAGCGTCCTCCTGTGCCGCCGATCTCCGTTCCCTGCGACGTTACGACGCACGGGGGCGGAGAACGGCGCCAAATTCAAAAAGGTAAACAAACACATTACATACAGTAATCTTATAGATTACAGTACTGTATGTAAAAAATACACACCCCTTTGTCCCTAGTGGTCTGCCCAGTGTACTACATGTACTTTTATATAATAAAAACTGTTCTTTCTGCCTAAAAACTGTAGATTGTCCAAAAGTGTCCCTTTATGTCAAAAATGGTTTTAGAGCAGCTAGAAAACAGCGATAATAAATTATTATCACATGCAGAATTGTGCGATAGCGATTTGTGGGGAAATTCGTCATAAAAAAAATAAAAGTAATGACAGCGACAATTCTGCAACTGAGCAAATTTCAGTGATTTTGAGTTCATTACATTATTGAATAATTTTTATTATAATTATATTATTATTTGTTATAATTATTTATTATATTAAAATTTATAATTTTGTTTTTAAAAAAAAAATGTCATACCCGGGATGCCTACTAGACTCTTGTTTGGTCAGATTTAAGTGAGTTATTCCTAAGAATTACAGGCCTACAGTATAAAACGCCAAATTTCCTTGCAAATAATGGTACCGCTTTCAGCGCCTTTTTTCTGAAATAATCATACCGCCAGGGAGGTTAACATGGTTTCCTATGGAACACGTTCTGTAGAGCAAATCTGCAAAAAGCACTAAAAATGCCATAGGTGTGAATCAAGCCTCAGGGGGTAGCACCAGATTTTCTGTACGGGTCAGCAGGGATATGGACAGTAGAGGGGGGGTGATCGGTAAAGCAGGGGGGGGGGGGTAATTGGGGGGAACTGATCCCCTGGGTGTCTCTCCCTGCAGCAGCTAAAAGCTGGCTTCTACTTTAACTCCTATTGCTTTCAGCTGCTGCAGGGAGAGACAATTGGGGGGGGGAACTGATCCCCTGGGTGTCTCTCCCTGCAGCAGATAAAGGCTGGCCTCTCCTTTTTCTCCTATTGCTTTCAGTTGCTGCAGGGAAGGACAATTGGGGGGGCAATTGATCCTGTGGGTATCTCTCCCTGCAGCAGCTAAAAGCTGGCTTCTCCTTTCGCTCCTATTGCTTTCAGCTGCTGCAGGGAGAGACAATTGGGGGGGGGGGGAATTGGAGGAACTGATCCCTTGGGTGTCTCTCCCTGCAGCAGCTAAAGGCTGGCCTCTCCTTCTTCCCCTCCTATTGCTTCCAGCTGCTGCAGGGAGAGACAATTGGGGGTGGGGGTGCAATTGTTGGAAAATATCCCCTGGGTGTCTCTCCCTGCAGCAGCTAAAAGCTGGCTTCTCCTTCTTTCCCTCCTATTGCTTTCAGCTGCTGCATGGAGAGACAATTGGGGGAACGGATCCCCTGGGTATCTCTCCCTGCAGCAGCTAAAAGCTGGCTTCTCCTTTCCCTCCTATTGATTTCAGCTGCTGCAGGGAGAGACAATTGGGGGTGGAGGGGTGCAATTGTTGGAAAAGATCCCCTGTGTGTCTCTCCCTGCAGCAGCTAAAAGCTGGCTTCTTCTTTCCCTCATATTGCTTTCAGCTGCTGCAGGGAGAGACAATTGGGGGGGACTGATCCCCTGGGTGTCTCTCCCTGCAGCAGCTAAAGGCTGGCCTCTCCTTCTTTCCCTCCTATTGCTTCCAGCTGCTGCAAGGAGAGACAATTGGGGGTGGGGGAACGGATCCCCTGTGTGTCTCTCCCTGCAGCAGCTAAAGGCTGACCTCTCATTTTCCTCCTATTGCTTCCAGCTGCTGCAGGAAGAGACAATTGGGGGTGGGAGGGGGGTGTAATTGTTGGAAAAGATCCCCTGGGTGTCTCTCCCTGCAGTAGCTAAAGGCTGGCTTCTCCTTCTTTCCCCTGCTGCAGGGAGAGACAATTGGGGGGACGGATCCCCTGGGTGTCTCTTCCTGCAGCAGCTAAAAGCTGGCTTCACCTTTCCCTTCTATTGATTTCAGCTGCTGCATGGAGAGACAAATCGGGCGGGGGGAACTGATCCCCTGGGTGTCTCTGCCTGCAGCAGCTAAAAGCTGGCTTCTCCTTCTTCCCCTCCTATTGCTTTCAGTTTCTGCAGGGAGAGACAATTGGGGGGGGGGGGGACTGATCCCCTGGGTGTCTCTACCTGCAGCAGCTAAAAGCTGGCTTCTCCTTTCCCTCCTCTTGCCTTCAGCTGCTGCAGGGAGAGACAATTGGTGGGAACTGATCCCCTGGGTGTCTCTGCCTGCAGCAGCTAAAAGCTGGCTTCTCCTTCTTCCCCTCCTATTGCTTTCAGTTTCTGCAGGGAGAGACAATTGGGGGGGGGGGGGGACTGATCCCCTGGGTGTCTCTACCTGCAGCAGCTAAAAGCTGGCTTCTCCTTTCCCTCCTCTTGCCTTCAGCTGCTGCAGGGAGAGACAATTGGTGGGAACTGATCCCCTGGGTGTCTCTACCTGCAGCAGCTAAAAGCTGGCTTCCCTCGCATCCAATTCAGTGTGAACCCAGTCTGAGAATCACGGATCTATCCTATCACTTTTCCTAGCATTGCTCTCTACACCACATGGCAATATACTGCATAAACACCATAGACATTGAATAGACTTTGTCATGCAGGTTTATTGCAATGTAAAAAAAAATAAAAAATAAAAAAACCCTATATCTTTAACATTCTTTTTCCTTAAATATTATTAAACTTGTAAAATCAACCTCCCGAAAAAAGAAAAAAAATATTCCATATAATAAAAAAAAAATAATAAAAAATATTCAATATTATTATTAATAATAATAATAATAATAAAAAAAAATTATTCCATGTAATAATAATAATAATAATAAAAAAAAACCCTATATCTTTAACATTCTTTTTCCTTAAATATCATTAAACTTGTAAAATCATCCTCCCGTAAAAAGAAAAAAAATGTATAATAAAAAAAAAAAATATTCAATATTATTATTATAATATTTTTAATAATAATAATAATAATAATATTATAATAATATTGAATATTTTTTTTTTTATTATAAATTTTTTTTTTCTTTTTTCGGGAGGATGATTTTACAAGTTTAATGATATTTAAGGAAAAAGAATGTTAAAGATATAGATTTTTTTTTTATTATTATTATTTACTACATGGAATCATTTTTTTTTTATTATTATTATAATTATTATTATTATTATTATTATTATTATTATTATTATTAATAAAAAAAAAATATTCCATATAATAATAATAAAAAAAAATCTATATCTTTAACATTCTTTTTCCTTAAATATCATTAAACTTGTAAAATCATCCTCCCTAAAAAATAAAAAAAAATATTCCATATAAGAATAATAAAAAATAATAATAATAAAAAAATAATTTATATAATAATAATAATAATAATAATAATAAAAAAAAAAAAAAAAAAGATTCCATGTAATAATAATAATAAAAAAAATCTATATCTTCAACATTCTTTTTCCTTAAATATCATTAAACGTGTAAAATAATCCTCCCGACAAAAAAATAAAAAAAATGTATTATTCCATATAATATTAATAATAAAAAAAAAATAATAATAAAAAAAAAAAAAAAGATTCCATGTAATAATAATAAAAAAAATCTATATCTTTAACATTCTTTTTCCTTAAATATCATTAAAACGTGTAAAATCACCCTCCCGACAAAAATAAATAAAAATTAAATAAAATAGAAAAATTATATACTTTATTACAAAGTTTTTAAACTCATTAGAGTTCCAAATATTTCTTATTTACAAACAGTACTTGGGTTCATCAACCCGAAATAAAAACATAAATAAACATTTACAAAAAAAAAAAAATGCTTATAGCCATTTTACTGACGACAGGTCAGCATATATTTATAATATATATATATTCATAAAAAAAACAAACAATAAAATTACAGTATGTACACATGACACAGTTAAGTAGCAGAATCTGAACAGGCGCCTCCCCCTTCCCCTCCCCCGCCTGTTCCAGGACGAGTCTCTAGTTTTGAACCTTTTGTAATACTGAATGCGATTCATCGAACGTGAAGGGTCCATGCAGGCGCGGTCAATGTTTGCGCACAGTTCAGAGCTGGGCCCTTTCGCTCGGCCCTAACCACACACACCACTTGCTCCGACGGAAAGGCTCGGCAGTCTCCTGTTTTTTGCGCACGCGCGTAGGAAACAATCACATGGCGGGTGCTTTTTATTTTGTTTTTTTTTACGTTTGTTTGTTTTTTTTAGGTTTTGTTTTTGTCCCAGCCAAGAGTTTCAGTTTTTCTCGTTTTCGCCCCCGAGGCGCGCTCTCTTTCTCGCTCGCTCTCCCGTCCGAGAGGCCCGGGTTGCGTTCAGAACGTCTGCAGCTGCTGCGTTAGCATGAGCTGGCAGCCGCTGTTGACGTGATTCATCACTTTCTGTTTGAGCTGGGCGACCTGCTCCCGCAGCAGGTTGGCGGTGGACGCCAGCTCCGAGTTCTGCGACTTCAAGTTCTTAACTTTGTCCTCCAGCCGGGCGATGCGCTCCAGCTTTCTCTTCCGGCACTTGGAGGCGGCGATGCGGTTGCGCATGCGCTTGCGCTCGGCTTTGATGCGCTCCTGCGACTCCATGTCGATGGGGGAGAGGGGAGGGCTCTCGCCGGGCATCTCCGGCACCGTCTGGGGCTCTTCCTTTAGAGCCTGCAGCCGGGGGTGCTGGACGGGCAGCGGGGGGCTGGCGTGGTGCTGCGACGCGAACCCCAGGGCGCCGCCGTTGAAAGCGGGGGCGCTGGTGATGGTGGTGGGGTTGAAACTGTTCAGGTTGGCGTAGACCGGGGGCTCGCTGTGCAAAGCGCCGTTGTATCCAGTGTTGCCGGCTATAGAGGGGACGGGTGGCAGTCCGGTGGCGGCGGCTGCGGCCGCTGCAGCGACGGCGGCGGAGGGGGGCTGCGGGACCACGGTGCCGTTGGGCAGGATGTTCTGGCTGTGCAGCTCGGCCAGCGCCCTGACGAAGCCCTCCGCGAAGCCCTCCTGCTCGTCCGTCACGTTTTTGGGGCACAGGAACTGGGTGGGGGTCGGCGTGGTGGTGATCATGCCGTTGCTGGATTGGATGATCAGCCTCTCCAGCTCGGGGGAGGCCAGCTTGAGGAGTCCAACGTCCGGCGAGGTCAGCAGGTCCGCCACCTTGTTCCTCAGGTGAGGTTTGATGGCGCTGTTGGGGTCCGACAGGTTGAGGGTCATGCTCTGCTTCAGCACCTTGGAGGAGGAGTTGTATCCGTAGCCGGCGGGCTCGGGCGGCCCGAAAGCGGCGCTCAGCGCATCGTCGTAGAAAGTTGGCTCCATCTTGCCGCTCACACAACGAGGAGCCGCCCCCGGGGAACTTTCCTTCCTTTGTCCGCGGAGAAAGTGCGTCCTGCAAAGAGCAAGGAGAGCGTTGTTATTGGACGGTCATACAACTGCCATACAATGTGCCCAATACTACCCTGCAACCCTATTCAATGCAACCAGTCAGATCCACCCTTCTGCATACACCTGATACAATGTAACAAGTCAGATCCACCCTTCTCCATACACCTGATACAATGTAACAAGTCAGATCCACCCTTCTGCATACACCTGATACAATGTAACAAGTCAGATCCACCCTTCTCCATACACCTGATACAATGTAACAAGTCAGATCCACCCTTCTCCATACACCTGATACAATGTAACAAGTCAGACTCACCCTTCTCCATACACCCGATACAATGTAACAAGAATAGGGACTCTTCATACATTGTACCAAGAATACTGACTGTCCAGCAGAAACTTGATACAATGTAACAAGCAATATTAACTGTTCTGCATAAATTAGATACATTGTATCCAGAACAGGGACTATACTGTATAAACGTGATACATTGTATCCAGAATATGGACCATATTCCATTCAGTTGATACATTGTATCCAGAACAGGGACTATACTGCATAAACTTGATACATTGTAACAAGCATAGGTATTATACTGCATAAATGTGATACATTGTAACAAGAATAGGGACTCTCCATACATTGTACCAAGAATAGTGGCTGTCCAGCAGAAACTTGATACAATGTAACAAGTAATATTAACTTTTCTGCATAAATTAGATACTTTTTAACCAGAACAGGGACTATTCTCCATAAACTTGATACGTTGTATCCAAAACAGGGACTATGCTGCATAAACTTGCTACATTGTAACAAGCATAGGTATTATACTGCATAAATGTGATACATTGTAACAAGCATGGGTACTATACTGCACAAAGTTGATACATTGTCCCAAAAATAGGGACTATACTGCATAAACTTGATACATTGTACCTAGAACAGGGATTATTCAACTTTAACTTGATACATTGTAACACGTAAAAGCAACTCTGCTGCCTAAGTAGTAGTTGCAATGTAGCAAGGAATATGGACTATTACACTCAATACAATGTAGCAAGTAATAGGAATTATTTGGATTATACTTGATACATTGTAACAAGAATAGGGACTATACTCCATAAACTGGATACACTGTAACAAGCATAGGTACTATAGTGCATAAACTTGCTACATTGTCACAAGAATAGGGACTATACTGCTAAACCTGATACATTGTAACTAGAATAGAGAATATACTCCATAAACTTGATACGTTGTCACAAGAATAGGGAGTATACTTCATACA
This sequence comes from Rana temporaria, assembly GCF_905171775.1. Classification (NCBI taxonomy): domain Eukaryota; kingdom Metazoa; phylum Chordata; class Amphibia; order Anura; family Ranidae; genus Rana; species Rana temporaria. Next base: position 202,030,879 of record NC_053495.1, on the reverse strand, counting down.
CATGATACATTGTAACTGGAATAGGGACTATACTGCATAGTAACTATTCTGCAATTACTAGATACATTGTAACAAGTAATAGTAACTAACTATGCTGCCTAAACTAGTTACAAGTAACAAGGAGGATTCGCCATTGTTCATCAACTTGATACATTGTAACAAGAACAGAAACAATTCTACTTAAACCAGATCCAATGTAATAATAATAATAGGAGCTATTCTGCACCAGCGTGATACAATGTAACAAGACATAATAGTACCTCTCCTGCCTACGCCTCATACAATGTAATCACGATATTAATTCTATAGGGTGGAGACACTCGGTACAATGGAAAAAGAAGGAATAATAGTAAATCTTCTTCAGAGGAGTGATACATTGTAACAAGTATTAGTAACTATTCTGCTTTACTCCAATGTAACAAGAAGTAACAAGTATTCTCCATACATTGTAACAAGTAATAACGATTTTTTTGCTTTAACCTGATACAATGTAACAAGAAGGAAACTTCCCATACTAAGGATTCTGACTTTTTTTCTTCTTCTTCATCACCAATGTAACTTCCACACCCCCCCCCCCCCTTCTGTTATCCCTCCAGATCATAAGTTGCCCCCCCATCAAGACACCCCAACTTTTCCATGAACCCCATTAAAAAAACGGGGGGCACTATATAAATCCTGAATAGTAATAATAATAATAATATTATTATTATATAAATCCTGTATAATAATAATCTAAATCCTGAATAGTAATTATAATAGTAATAATAATAATAATAATAATAATAATAATAATATGTAAATCCTGAATAATAATAATAATATAAATCCTGAATAATAATAATAATAATAATATAAATCCTGAATAATAATATTATATAAATCAGGAATAATAATAATATAAATCCTAAATAATAATAATATAAATCCTGAATAATAATATTATATAAATCAGGAATAATAATAATATAAATCCTAAATAATAATAATATAAATCCTGAATAATAATATTATATAAATCAGGAATAATAATAAGAATATAAATCCTGAATAATAATATTATATAAATCAGGAATAATAATAATAATATAAATCCTGAATAATAATAATAATATAAATCCCGAATAATAATAATATTATATAAATCCTGAATAATAATATTATATAAAATCAGGAATAATAATAAGAATATAAATCCTGAATAATAATAATAATAATAATAATAATAATAAGAATATAAATCCTGAATAATAATAATAATAATAATAATAAGACCCAATCGGCCGCCTCGCCCCGCGTCCTGGGAGCCCCCCGCGACTACTTTCCAGGCGTCCCCCCAAAATCGAGGCACGTTGTCAGCCAGGACCACGAGCCCCCCCAATGTCGCCCCGACGCCGCTTTCCCATTGGTCAGAAGTTGAGTTCCGTCCCCCCCCAAAAAAAAGTTCCCACGTTTCCCGCGCTGGTTGGCATTCGAACCCCAAAATTCTGCATCCGGCGCCGGCTTCTGATTGGTTGGGAGCCTCAAACTTTTTCAAAAGTGATAAAAAGTGGATGGGGGGTGACTTCTTCCCCCCACAAAAAAGAATGTGAAGCTGTTCTTCTATTGGTCAGAAGTTTTGTACCCCTCCAGAAAGTTGTCACCCCCCCCCCAGATGTCATTGGCTGGAAAGTTTAGTTGTGGAGCCCCCCGGAGTTCTGTCCTCCCTTCATTCTCCCCGGTCCTTCTCTTACTTTGTACAGCCGCCGGCGGGCACCGTCCAGCCGCTCTGCAGTCACTGCGAGTCTCTGAGCTCGGAGCGGCGCCGCACTAACTCTTATCGGCGAGCCCTCAGCCACTAAAAATAGGCATGATGTCACCCCCGCGCCACCCCATTGGCCGGCGGGGAGGGGGGGCGGGGCCCGGCTTGCAAATGAGGCTCGGTCGCCATGGTGACCGCCCTAGAAGATTCTTAACTGTCGCGGGGGATGACGGGATGAGGTAATGCAGCTCGCTACGGACCGCGGGGCATTGTGGGATGACGTAGTGCGCGCGGCCGATCGGGTAGAGAGAGCGAGGCTGAACTTTCCTCCTGGCGGAACTCGGCGACTGGCAGCGGCTGCAGCAGAACTTCTGTGACCCGTGTTTGGGGGCCGAGAAGAGACCCAGGGAGGGGGCAGAGGGCCGCGACACTTCTGCAGGACCTCTTGGTTGTGATTGGAGGGCCACTGAACTGCTGCAGGACCTCTTGGCTGTGATTGGAGGGCCACTAAACTGCTGCAGGACCTCTTGGATGTGATTGGCGGGTCACTAAACTGCTGCAGGACCTCTTGGCTGTGATTGGCGGGTCGCTAAACCGCTGCAGGACCTCTTGGATGTGATTGGCGGGTCGCTAAACCGCTGCAGGACCTCTTGGCTGTGATTGGTGGGTCACTAAACTGCTGCAGGACCTCTTGGCTGTGATTGGCGGGTCACTAAACTGCTGCAGGACCTCTTGGCTGTGATTGGTGGGTCACTAAACTGCTGCAGGACCTCTTGGCTGTGATTGGCGGGTCACTAAACTGCTGCAGGACCCCTTGGCTGTGATTGGCGGGTCACTAAACTGCTGCAGGACCTCTTGGATGTTATTGGCAGCTGCTGAAAAGTTAGTGGCAGCCGCTGCAGAACCTCTTAGCAGAGCTGTCAGTCATAGCCAAGAGGTTCTGCAGCAGCTGCTTGTGATTTATTAACATTGTTAGCCCAGCCAAGAGGTTCTGCAGCAGTCGAATGACCTGTCAGTCACAGCCAGGAGGTTCTGCAGCAGTTTCGTATCCTGCCAATCAGAGAAAAGGGGTTCTGCAGCAGTTTAATAGCCTGCCAATCAGAGACAAGAGGTTCTGCAGCAGTTTGGTAGCCTGCCAATCAGAGACAAGAGGTTCTGCAGCAGTTTGGAAGCCTGCCAATCACAGCCAAGAGGTTCTGAAGCAACTATTAGTGACTTCTCAGCATTAGAAGGGTTGTTGGTCCAGCTAAGAGGTTCTGCAGCAGTTTAGTTGTCTGCCAATCACAGCCAAGAGGCTCTGCAGCAGTTTAGTAGCCTGCCAATCAGAGACAAGAGGTTCTGCAGCAGTTTGGTAGCCTGCCAATCAGAGACAAGAGGTTCTGCAGCAGTTTAGTAGCCTGCCAATCGGAGACAAGAGGTTCTGCAGCAGTTTGGTAGCCTGCCAATCAGAAAAAAGAGGTTCTGCAGCAGTTTGGTAGCCTGCCAATCAGAGACAAGAGGTTCTGCAGCAGTTTGGTAGCCTGCCAATCAGAGACAAGAGGTTCTGCAGCAACTATTAGTGACTTCTCAGCATTAGAAGGGTTGTTGGTCCAGCTAAGAGGTTCTGCAGCAGTTTAGTTGTCTGCCAATCACAGCCAAGAGGCTCTGCAGCAGTTTAATGGCCTGCCACTGCTCTGCGAAGGCTGAGAAGTGGGCTGCAGCTGCTGCAGAACCTCTTGGCTGGGACTAGCAGCTCTGCTAACAACGAGGAGTGAGTAGTAGCTGCTGCAGAACCTCTTAGCAAAGCTGTCAGTCCAACCAAGAGGTTCTGCAGCATTAGCAGGGCTGTCGCTCACAGCCAAGAGGTTCTGCCGCAGCTGCCAGTGGCTTCCTAGTATCCACAGAGCTCTCCGTCACAGCCAAGAGGTTCTGCAGCAGTCTACTGTCCTGCCAATCGCAGAGCCCGAGCTGCCAGTGCCAGCCAAGAGGTTCTGCAGCAGCCTACTGTCCTGCCAATCGCAGAGTCCGAGCTGCCAGTGCCAGCCAAGAGGTTCTGCAGCAGCCACTACTCACTTCTCAGAGTCCAACCAACACTGGGAAATGTGGAGTAGCAGCTGCTGCAGAACCTCTTGGCTGGCACTGGCAGCTTGGGCTCTGTAATTGGCAGGACGGTATTTTTCTGCAGAGCCTCTTGGCTGTGAGTGGCAGCTCCGCTAAGAGGTTCTGCAGCAGCTACTACTCTCTTGTCATTGTTAGCAGGGCTGTCACCCGTCAGTGCCGATTAAGAGGCTCTGCAGCAGCTGCTTGTGACTTCTTAGGATCCCCAGAACTGTCACTCCCAGCCAAGAGGTTCTGCAGCAGCTTTTACCGAGTTCCTAACGTCCCCAGAGCTGTCAATCCTGCCAGTACTGAGAAATGAGTAGCAGCTGCTGCAGAACCTCTTGGCTGAGAGTGCCCCCCCCCCCTCCCCCGGTGGTGCTAGGAAGCCATCAGTAGCTGCTGCAGAACCTCTTGGCTGTACTGACAGCTCTGCCCACACTGAGAGGTGAACAGCAGCTGCTGCAGAACCTTCCTAGCTTCTCCATACTCACCGCCAAGAGGTGGGAACCCCTCATAATGGGCACAGCGAGTGTACAGACCCTGGAACTCAGCACAGGGATGGTGGGAACCCCTCATAATGGGCACAGCAGGTGTACAGACCCGGGAACTCAGCACAGGGATGGTGGGAACCCCTCATAATGGGCACAGCGGGTGTACAGACCCGGGAACTCAGCACAGGGATGGGGGGAGCCCCTCATAATGGGCACAGCGGGTGTACAGACCCTGGAACTCGGCACAGGGATGGTGGGAACCCCTCATAATGGGCACAGCGGGTGTACAGACCCTGGAACTCGGCACAGGGATGGTGGGAACCCCTCATAATGGGCACAGCAGGTGTACAGACCCGGGAACTCAGCACAGGGATGGTGGGAACCCCTCATAATGGGCACAGCGGGTGTACAGACCCGGGAACTCAGCACAGGGATGGTGGGAGCCCCTCATAATGGTCACAGCGGGTGTACAGACCCTGGAACTCACCATAGGGATGGTGGGAACCCCTCATAATGGGCACAGCAGGTGTACAGACCCGGGAACTCAGCACAGGGATGGGGGGAGCCCCTCATAATGGGCACAGCGGGTGTACAGACCCTGGAACTCGGCACAGGGATGGTGGGAACCCCTCATAATGGGCACAGCAGGTGTACAGACCCGGGAACTCAGCACAGGGATGGGGGGAGCCCCTCATAATGGGCACAGCGGGTGTACAGACCCGGGAACTCAGCACAGGGATGGTGGGAACCCCTCATAATGGGCACAGCGGGTGTACAGACTCGGGAACTCGGCACAGGGATGGTGGGAACCCCTCATAATGGGCACAGCGGGTGTACAGACCCGGGAACTCAGCACAGGGATGGTGGGAACCCCTCATAATGGGCACAGCGGGTGTACAGACCCGGGAACTCAGCACAGGGATGGTGGGAACCCCTCATAATGGGCACAGCAGGTGTACAGACCCGGGAACTCAGCACAGGGATGGGGGGAGCCCCTCATAATGGGCACAGCGGGTGTACAGACCCTGGAACTCGGCACAGGGATGGTGGGAACCCCTCATAATGGGCACAGCAGGTGTACAGACCCGGGAACTCAGCACAGGGATGGGGGGAGCCCCTCATAATGGGCACAGCGGGTGTACAGACCCTGGAACTCAGCACAGGGATGGTGGGAACCCCTCATAATGGGCACAGCGGGTGTACAGACCCGGGAACTTAGCACAGGGATGGTGGGAACCCCTCATAATGGGCACAGCGGGAGTACAGACCCGGGAACTCAGCACAGGGATGGTGGGAACCCCTCATAATGGGCACAGCGGGTGTACAGACCCGGGAACTCAGCACAGGGATGGTGGGAACCCCTCATAATGGGCACAGCGGGTGTACAGACCCGGGAACTCAGCACAGGGATGGTGGGAACCCCTCATAATGGGCACAGCAGGTGTACAGACCCGGGAACTCAGCACAGGGATGGTGGGAACCCCTCATAATGGGCACAGCGGGTGTACAGACCCGGGAACTCAGCACAGGGATGGTGGGAACCCCTCATAATGGGCACAGCGGGTGTACAGACCCAGGAACTCAGCACAGGGATGGTGGGAACCCCTCATAATGGGCACAGCGGGTGTACAGACCCGGGAGCTCAGCACAGGGATGGTGGGAACCCCTCATAATGGGCACAGCAGGTGTATAGACCTGGGAACTCAGCACAGGGATGGTGGGAACCCCTCATAATGGGCACAGCGGGTGTAGAGACCCGGGCAGAGATCTCACCAATAGAGTTCCTGAGAGATAGAAGAGACTGTTAAGAGATTTCTGCCGGGATTACAGACGTAACAAATGGCATTTTCCCGTATTACACGGCGGTCGGGGGCGGGGGAATGACCTCGGATCGGAGTGTGAAGAGTGTGAGAAGTTCCCAGCAGGGACGCGGAGGAGTCCGGCATGGACGGGGTTAACCCGGCTCGGCCAGCAGAGGACACCCCTTTCCTGCCGTCATCCTTCTGTTGTGGTAGCGTAGAAACAGCACAGACCGTACACAAAGCCGCCAGCCGCCTCCCAGGAACCCGAGCGATCGCCCCCCCCCCCCACAGCCCGTCCTCTCGCACACTCACCGCCGATTGGCTTTCAGAGGCGAGACGCTCAACGGAAAAAAAGAAATAAAGACTCGGCGGAAAGTTTCACAAAGTCACGCTTTCGCGATCGTTCGTTCTCCGCCGCGCACCGATCACCTCCGTGTTGGATGCTCGCTGCCTTCAGGAGAACCGGTCACAGCCGGACGAGAATCGCCCTTTTAGAGCCGAGCGCTAAAGTCTCATATAAGATAAAAAACGATACATTGTATAGGATTCGGATTGATGAGGAGTCGCCCTTCGAAGCGCATCGGATGGCGGATGACGACTTTCTCATAACTTACCTTCTAATCAGTGAAAAGCAGGTCAATGCCCGATCGTAGGAATACGCTTCAGACCCCTTTCACACGACTGCGACTTCAAAGTCGCGCAATTTTATCGCGATTTCAGGGAATGCCTGTGTTAGTGGCATCAAAATTGGACCAAAGTAGTGCAGGGATTACGGGAAACGACTTTACCATCGCAAATCGCATGGGACAAGTCGTATAAGGGCCAGTTCACACGACTGCGACTTCGCGCAATTTTATCGCGTTTTTTCAGGGAATGCCTGTGTTAGTGGCATCAAAATCAGACCAAAGTAGTGCAGGGACTACGGGAAACGACTGGTCATCACAAATCGCATGGGACAAGTCGTATAAGGGCCAGTTCACACGACTGCGACTTCGCGCGATTTTACCGCGATTTCAGGGAATGCCTGTGTTAGTGGCATCAAAATCGGACCAAAGTAGTGCAGGGACTACGGGAAACGACTTTACAATCGCAAATTGCATGGGAAAGTCGTATAAGGGCCAGTTCACGCGACTGCGACTTTAAAATTGCGCGATTTCAGGGAATGCCTGTGTTAGGCCAGGTTCACACCGCTGAGAATTCTATTGCGAATTTGAGCCGTTGCGATTTCTCGAATTCGCAAGTCATTTAAATTACATAGTTTAACATTCAATGCGTTGCGAATATAAGCTGCGGGGAAAAAGCGTCCTGTGCGAGTTTGATCCGTGTGCCATGCGAATTCAGCTCTATAGACTGGTATTCCCTGAAATCGCGGCACATTCGCGGCAAAAACGCAGCCGCGAAATCGCGGTAAAATCGCGATTTTACAGCGAGTTTGAATTTGTAGCAGTGTGAACCTAGCCTAAGTGTCATCAAAATCGTACCGAAGTAGTGCAGGGACTACGGAAACGACCGCAAATCGCATGGGAGAATAATCACGCTATTTTACAGCAATTTCGCGGCCGCGATTTCAGGGAATGCCTGTCTGTAGAGCTGAATCTGCATCGCGCACGGATCAAACTCGCATAGAACCCTTTTAAGGCTAGGTTCACGCGATTTCGCGGCCACGAATTTGCAGCGATTTTGCCGCGATTTCAGGGAATGCCAGTCTACAGAGCTAAATTTGCATCTCGCACAGGACCCTTTTAAGGCTAGGTTCACGCGATTTCGCGGCCGCGAATTTGTCGATTTTGCCACGATTCGCGCCCGCAGTTTCAGGGAATGCCAGTCTATAGAGCTGAATCTGCATCGCGCACGGATCAAACTCACGCAGGAACCTTTTAAGGCTAGGTTCACGCAATTTCGTGGCTGCGAATTTCTGTCGATTTTGCCACGATTCGCGCCCGCAGTTTCAGGGAATGCCAGTCTATAGAGCTGAATCTGCATCGCGCACGGATCAAACTCACACAGGAACCTTTTAAGGCTAGGTTCACGCGATTTCGTGGCTGCGAATTTGCGGCGATTTTGCCGCGATTTCAGGGAATGCCAGTCTATAGAGCTGAATTTGCATCGCCCACGGATCAAACTCGCACAGGACTCTTTTAAGGCTAGGTTCACGCGATTTCGCGGCCGCAAATTCGCAGCGATTTTGCCGCCATTCGCGGCTGCAAATTCAGGGAATGTCAGTCTATAGAGCTGAATCTGCATCGCACACGGATCAAAATCGCACAGGACCCTTTTTTCCCGCTGCTTAGATTCGCACCGCACTGATGTGAACGGCGCTAACGGAAAACAGGGGCCGTAGGTAATTTTGCCACGATTTTTGCGGCGTTTTTTGCTGCAATTTTGTACAGGTCAAAAGGTCACCGATGTAAAAAGCAGAAAAACGCCAAAATCTGCCAAAAAAAAGGTCCCAGAACTTGTTTGAACTTCAGTTCCGGGTTCACATTGCTGAGAATTTTTTTGCGACTTTGAGCCGTTACGATCGCACAAATTCGCAAGTCATTAAAATAACATTGTTTTCCATGAGTGGCGTTCACATCAGTGCGGTGCGAATCTAAACTGCAGGGAAAAATGGGTCCTGTGCGAGTTTGGACCGTGCGTGATGCGAATTCAGCTCCATAGATTGGCATTTCCCTGAAATTGCGGCCGCAAAATCGCACGATTTTCTGAGTTCAGCCGAGCTGTCTCGGGCCTTTCCGATTATTTCCGAGGCTCTCTGGCGCCCCCCCCCCCCCCACCTCTGGCCACATGCGGTATTGCATGCCATAGAAGTCAATGCGTAACAAATTATTTTCGTTTCCATTGACTTCTATGGGGAAACTCGCTTTGATATGAGAGTGCTTTGGATTACAAGCATTCTCCTGGAACGGATTATGCTTGTAATCCGAGGTTCCGCTGTATGTCATTTGAACCCATATAATCTACATCCCATGCGTTTTTGATGCAGATTTTTTTTTTTTTTTTTTACTGGATTGCATTGCACCCAATTTCGGTTCCAATATTCAACTTCAAGAGGTTTCCCCTGCAGTACTGTTTTCTGCCACTAGATGTCCTTCGGTATGATGGTTAGCATCCAACCAGCTTCCTCTGGGGCTAAGCCATGCAGGACCCGCCCCCAGCCTGTAAAAGGAGAAGCAGCACAGTGACAAGCTCATCTCTCTGCCACTCTGCTCTCTCCTCCTATCAGCATGCTCCTGGTGCTGCTTCTCCCTCCCCCACTCTGAGCTCTGTTGTACTGCAAGATAATGACCTCAAAGTCAAATTCAGGTCCGTAACCCCCCCCCCCCCCCCCCCAGGTGCCGACAGCCTCTTAGCAGGTGGGCCTTGGCGCCGAGCCGCTGCATATTTGCGCGCCAAATTACAAACCCAGCTGTGCCGAGAACGCACGCCCCGCGCGCTCCAAGGACAGTAACCGGCGGCCAATGTAAACTGCTTGCGATCGGGAGCTGTGTGCGTTTGTCGCTCCAAGATTTTAAATAAGCTCCAATGGGCGGGGCAAAATGCCTTAGAGGCGGGGCTCAAGAGGAGCACATTTCTCTTCACCTTAGAGCTACAACTGTGGTGGGCGGAGTTCCCCATCCACTCATTAGCGCCATTTTTAACTGAGCATCTTGCAGCGATTTTGCCACGTGGCAGAGTCGCACCGTGTTTGGGGCGCCATTAGGGCTGCATTCACACCTGGGTCTTTTGAATCGCGGGGAGATATGCCGCAATTCCGCCCACAATTTTAAAAAAACGCCCAGGCGTGAACGACGAACCACACAACGCACATTTCGGATGTCATTTATTTAAATGCCGCCTTAAAAAGCGGGGCGGTTCTCGCGCAATAAAGCACGCTGAAATCACGGCAAACTGCATTGCGCAAAGCCTGTCGCCCAAAAGGAGCTCCTGAACAAGATGGGGTGACATGCTTCACGCAATGCGGTTTGCCGCGATTTATAACACGACATACGCGGCAGAACCGCGCCGCGTTTTTAGGCGCCATTCAAATGAATGCCATCGGAAATGTGCATTGTGCGATTTTTGTCATTCACACCTGGGCGTTTTGAAATCGCGGGCAGAATTGCGGCAAATCCGCTCGCGATTAGAAACGCCCAGGTGTGAATGCAGCCTTAATGGCACCCCAAACACGGTGCAATTTTGAAACCTGGCAAAATGCGCGTTTAAAAATGGCGCTAATGAGAGGATGAGAGACTCCGCCCACGACTAGCTCAACGGGTGAAGAGAAAAGTGAACGGCCTCAGCCATGCGCTTCTCTTGAGCCCCGCCTCCTGAAGCATAAATTTCGCCCTGCCCATCAAAATGACGAATGCGCGTTTATGCAATTTGTCAATCCTTGGCGTTTTTGAAATCACGGGGGAGAATTGCGTCAAATCGATTAGAAACGCCCAGGTGTGAATGCAGCCTTAATGGCACCCCAAACATGGTGCAATTTTGAAACATGTCAAGATCGCACCGAAACGCGCAGTTGAAAATTGCGCTAATGGCAGGATGAGAGACTCCGCCCACCTCTCGAGCCCCGCCTCTGATGCATTTGGCCCCGCCCTTTGGGGGCTTAATCAAAATCTCGAATTCTGCGATTCTGTTCTGAGCATTTTGAAATCGCGGCAAATCTGCCTGGGATTCAAAACGCCCAGGTGCGAATGACAAATCGCACAACGCACTTTTCGCGATTTTGATTAAGCCCCCAATGGGCGGGGCGAAATGTATCAGAGGCGGGGCAATGCAGTCTTAAGAATTACGGTACCTCAAATGTGCGTCACGTGTTTCGATTCCTATGCGATTCAGTGCGGTGCATTCATTTTGAAGGGGCTCAAATCGCACTACCGGAAACGCACTGCAACCGGATCGCGCAATACTTTTTCTTTTTTTTTTCTTTTATCGTGCGATCCGGCGCAGGCAAACGCATTGCAGTTTGGGTGTCGTCAACGTAACGTTGACACCTGCTGCAGATCGCAAATGCAGCGCGCTTTGAATGCGGCGCGGGAAAAAATGCACGAGTCGCGTGTTCTGCCGCCGCCGACAGGGGCCGGTCTGGTTTTTTTTGGGGTATTTTTTCTAGCGATCCTCAGTGGATTTGGTTTCTCCCAGCCAATCAGATCACAGCGAGAAGTTACATTGTATCTCGTCTCATTCTCTGCGTTGCGTTGGTGGGGGTTGGGAGTTACTTTGTGGCGAAAGTTCATCCAATGTTACAACGCCTTCCCCTCCCGGGAGCCGAGTGATACGTGGAGAACCTCTTGTCCCAGTTCTCGCCGCCACTTTCCCTGCTTGGGGCGGAAGGGGTTAAGGGGCGGGGGCGTCGCCCTGCTTGGCAAGGCTTGCAGGGGGTGTGTGCCGGCTGCGCTGTGATTGGCAGCCATTGTGCCCAGTCCTGGGAGAGAGGGAGATAATGACCATATATTGTGCCTGGGGAGTGCCTGGGCCCCTCTTCCTCTGGGGGGCCCCCTGGGAAGGGCTGCTCTGCTTTCAGGTCCAGGAACCAGCAGGGCGTTAACCCTTTCCATGGACGGACGGTGGAATAACGTGCCGCTGATCGCCTAAACGGCAACAGATCCCGGAGAACTCGTAGCACCGGCCAATCAGATCAAAGTCCTATTCCCATGTTATAGTGTATTGGAAGGGTTAGACTCTCTGTTGGGTTTTTATTGCTGTCTGTGACCCCCATTGGGAAGATTTATCCTCCTGGAGACTGTTGTCACTGAGACTGAAAGTGATGACAAATCCAGAATATTCTAGTTGTCGCTCGGGATGAGGAGGACAGGTTGGGTTCCGAACTCCGTCAAGTCAGCGCCCAATCAGCTGCAGCCGGAGTTTTCTCCGCAGCCACAAGTAACAAAGCGACGGACGTGCTCGTGACATCATTGACCTAATATGGACTCAGAAACCTCACTGGGGTTGGTGTCACCCGGTGCTGTGAAACATGGTGTCACCCCCCCTCCCCCCACTGGGCAGGCTAGCACATTGGGAGGCTCCCCCCCCCCATTATTGTCTTCAGTGACTCGATTCCAGTCCCCCCCCCCATGAATGTCCTTAGTGACCCAATTACTGTCTTCAGGTCCCCATTACTGTTCTTAGCCCCCCCCCAATAATGTCCTTAGTTACCCCATTACTGTCCCTAGGCCCCCCCTTATTAATGTCCTCAGCTCCCCTCCTCACAGCACCCCATTACTGTCTTCAGGCCCCCCCCCCCCCGGCCCAAATACTGTCCTCGGCTCCCCCCTTCACAGCGCCCCATTACTGTCCTTAGGTTCCCCTACCTCCCGGGCCCCATTTCTGTCAGCCCCCCCTCAAAGCGCCCCATTACTGTCTTCAGGCCCCCCCAGGGCCAAAATACTGTCCTCGGCTCCCCCTTCACAGCGCCCCATTACTGTCCTTAGGTTCCCCCACCTCACAGGGCCCCATTTCTGTCAGCCCCCCCTCAAAGCGCCCCATTACTGTTCTCAGCCCCCCTCACAGCCCCCCATTACTGTCCTCAGGTCCCCCCCTCACAGCACCCCAATACTGTCCTCAGATCCCTCCCTCACAGTGCCGCATTACTGTGCTTAGGTTCCCCCACCCCCCAGAGCCCCATTTCTGTCAGCACCCCATTACTGTCCTCAGTCCCCCCAGCTCCCCATTACTGTCTTCAGATTCCCCCTCATAGCGCCCCAATACTGTCCTCAGACCCCCTCACAGCCCCCTATTACTGTCTTCAGGTCCCCCTTACAGTGCCCCATAACTGTCCTCAGCTCTCCCCTCACAGCGCCCCATTGGTGTCCTCAGCCCCCCCACAGCACCCCATTACTGTCCTCTGCACCCCATTACTGTCCTCAGCCCCCCTGCCACAGCACCCCAATACTGTCCTCAGATCCCTCCCTCACAGTGCCCCAAAACTGTCCTCAGCTCTCCCCTCACAGCGCCCCATTAGTGTCCTCAGCCCCCCCCCCCCACAGCACCCCATTACTGTCCTCAGCACCCCAATACTGTCCTCAGATCCCTCCCTCACACCGCCGCATTACTGGCCTTGGCTCCCTCCAGCTCCCTATTCCTGTCCTCAGTTCCCCCCAGAGCTCCCTATTACTGTCCTAAGTCCCCCCCCCCACAGCGCCCCATTACTGTCAGCCCCCACTCACAGCAACCTATTACTGTCCTTAGCCCCCCCAGCTCTCCATGGCTGTCCTTAGCTCCCCCCTCACAGCGCCACATTACTATGCTCGGCTCCCCCCCACAGCACCCTATTACTGTCTTTAACTCCCCTTAGTTCCCCATTACTGTCCTCAGCTCCCCCCTCACAGCGCCGCATTACTGTCCTCAGCCCCCCTCACAGGGCCCCAATACTGTCCACAGCTCCCCCCCTCATAGCGCCCCATTAGTGTCCTCAGCTCCCCCCCTCACAGCGCCCCAATACTGTTCTAGGCCCCCCCCCCCCACAGCACCCTATTACTCTCCTCAGCTCCCACAGCACCCTATTATTGTCTTTTGCACCCCCCCCCAGCTCCCCATTGCTGTTCTCAGCTCTCCTCCACCCCCCACAGCACCCTATTACTGTCCTTAGCTCCCCCCAGCTCCCCATTGCTGTCCTCAGCGCCCCCTCACAACGCCCCATTACTGTCCTCAGCTCACCCCCCTCACAGCGCCCGCCTCTTACCCCATTGCTATCCTCAGCTGCCCCCCCCCCACATTGCCCCCTCATTGATTATCCTCTTGTCATAACTTACATGGAGAGCTGGAGACACATTGGGTCTGGACAGAGGGCGGGAGCTGCAAGCTGATGATTGGTTGCTAGGACCGCCCTGGCGGCTTGGGTGTCACCCCTCTGGCAGGTGTCATTTGGGTGCGGTCCGAACCCCCCAATTATAGGCATTGGAATTTCATTTTAAATTTGGCCATTAGTGAACGTAACGAATACAAATTTATCCAAATTTCCAAATGATCCGAAATAACGAATGCCGCATCTAAACAAATGGAACCGAACAAATTAATAATAAATAATAATAATAAAAAGTTTTATTAAATTATTATTATTGTTATTTATTATTATTAATTTGTTACGTTCCATTCATTTAGATGCGGCATTCGTTATTTCGGATAAATTCGTATTGGTTACGTTCACCAACAGCCAAATTTGAAAGGAAATTCCAATACCTATAATTTAATAGGTATTATTTTTTCAGATTTTTTTCATTTTCAGGTTTTCGGACTTACGAATCTTTAAATTTACGCATTTTCGAATATTAAAATGTAATTATTTTAATTACATTTTTAATATTAAAATTTTCATTTTAATTACATTTTTAATATTAAAATGTATTTTAATATTTAAAATTCCTTAAACGGGTTTTCGTTAATGCGATGTTTCCGAATTAACGAATTTGTCGAGATCCGTGAATTTTTTTATTTGAAACAAAACGAATTGCACATGTCTAATTTTTTATTTTATTTTTTAGAGCTGCAGAAAGACATTAAGGGCCAGATTCACAACCAGCGGGCGCAACGTAACTTTTCTGATTTAAGTTACACCGCCGCAAATTACACAAGTTAGTGCCCGATCCACAAAGCACTTACCTGGAAATTTGCAGCGGTGTAACTTAAATCCGTCCGGCACAAGGCGGGCCCAATCGAATGGGGCGAGTCCCATTTAAATTAGGCGCGCTCCCGCGCCGGACGTACTGCGAATGCCCCGTCGGGTAAATTACCCGACGTGCATTGCGCTAACTGACGTCGCACCGACGTCATTTGCTTAGACGTTAATGTAAATAACGTCCAGCGCCATTCACGGACGTCTTACGCAAACGACGTTGATGTTTAAATTTCGACGCGGGAACGACGGCCATACTTACCATGGCTTAAGAGAACTAGGGCTCAGCCCTAGTTTTACGCGGCGTAACTCGACGGAAACTACGTAGATTTAGATTGACGGGCCGTTCGGGACGTTCAGGGATTGCCGTAAGTCTTCATTTGCATATTCTACGCCGGCCGCAATGGCCTCGCCACCTAGCGGCCGGCCTAGAATTGCATCCTTAAGATCCGACAGTGTAATTCAATTACTCCTGTCGGATCTTAGGGATATCTATGCGTAACTGATTCTATGAATCAGCCGCATAGTTAGAAACAGAGATACGACGGAGTATCAGGAGAAACGCCGTCGTATCTCGTTTGTGAATCTGGCCCTAAAAGTCCTCCATTTACACTTTACTTATGATTTGGAATTGCGGCCAGAACCGCCTCAATTTTTGCCCGCTATTCCAAATCGCGTGGCAATCATTGCGCAACGTGCATGTGGGCGCCACTACCCATTAAAGGCACCCCAAACATGATAGGATTCTGTCGCAATTGTCGCACGGCGTGGCAAAGTGCATCTTTCGAAATGGTGTGTGGTTGCCCGAAAAGGAGCAGGAGCTTTTTTTTCGGGGGCCAAGAAGGCGTGTAGGGCGACCTATTCAGGTGAATGCGACACGCAAAATCGCATACAAATCGCTCCACAAAATCGCGTAGAGGGAACTCTCATCCCCACATTGCGGTGATATGAACAGGGCCTTTTATTTAACCTCCATGAGATTTTTACGATTGGGCTTTTTTCAGGAGGTGTCTCCTTCTATTTATATATGTATTTATTTATATATATATATATATATATATACAGTGGAACCTCGGATTGCGTGTAACGCGGTTAACGAGCGTTTAGCAATACGAGCGCTGTATTTAAAAAAATCCTAAATTGGTTGCGAGTGTTGTCTTGCAAAACGAGCAGGATTCGGGCCAAAGCGGTGTGCAGTACCGCGTTTGGCCTGAGATGGGTGAGGCACCGGAGCCAAGCGGAGCCAAACGGAGCTGTTCAGAGCCGTTCAGATATGCTCAGAAAGACTCGGAAATACTACGTTCCTTTTTGAGGTCAGCCGAGCTGTCCTCTGGCCTTTCTGGCTGTTTCCGAGGCTCTCCGGCGCCCCCCCCACCTCTGGCCACATGCGGTATTGCATGTCATTGAAGTCAATGCAGAACAAATAATTTTCGTTTCCATTGACTTCTTTGGGGAAACTCTCTTTGATATGCGAGTGCTTTGGATAACGAGCATTCTCCTGGAACGGGTTATGTTCGTAATCCGAGGTCAGGCCAAAGCGGTGTGCAGTACTGCATTTGGCATGAGGTGGGGGAGGCACTGGAGCCAAGCGAAGCCAAACGGCGCTGTTCGGAGCCCTTCAGATATGCCCCGAAATACTATGTTCCCGAGCCTTTCCGAGGTCAGCCGAGCTGTCCTCTGGCCTTTCTGGCTGTTTCAGAGGCTCTCTGGCGCCCCCCCACCTCTGGCCACATGCGGTACTGCATGCCATTGAAGTCAATGCAGAACAAATCATTTTCGTTTCCATTGACTTCTATGGGGAAACTTGCTTTGATATGCGAGTGCTTTGGATTACGAGCATTCTCCTGGAACGGGTTATGCCCGTAATCCAAGGTTCCACTGTGTGTATATATATGTATATATATATATATATATATATATATATATATATATATATATATATATATATATATATGATTATACTTCATTTATCACTGTCAGACGTCATCGCTCCGTGAGCGGCAACCGAGACATCGCAGCCGTTTATCGGCACGTCCTGAACTTTGGAAAGATTCCGGCGTGGCGGTTTTATTTATGGGCCCAATAGAAGATCTGTTGCTATAAATATCAGAGTGCAGATCTTGCGATTATTGACTTTATTGGCGATCTATGCACGAGAACGCGCTCCCCTCCCGCCCTTTGTCCCATTTCCCAATCTGCAGTGACGACGGAGGACGCAGCTACATTTTTTCGAAAATAGAAAACTTGCACTGATAGGAAAATGCTACCTGTCTGGCTGCCAAATACAATTAAGCATGGGCGTGCGCAGCCTATTGCATTAGGGTGCGCACCTCAAAGCCCCAACACATATGCATGTGCGACATATTTACTGGCCTCTTCCCCACTATCCATCCTGGGATGGGTAAGGAGATGAAATAGGGACAGGGGGGGGTGGCGGCAGTGGCATATATTGGTACTGATCCCCTGTATTTTGCTCCTGTAGCAGCTGAATGTCGGGGAGAGGAGGAGAAGCCTACTTTCAGCTGCTGCAGAAAAATACAGATCAGTTCCACTTTATCCCACCCCACGCTGTCCTTTCTATCCAGGTTCTGAGGCTCGGCAAGGAAGGATCGCGGTTTACCTGTCACCTGCCCACAATCGACAGGTAGATCATGATTGACGGTTTGCCAACCTCAGGATTAGGGTGTACCCAGGCACACCTGGCACACCCCCTGCGCAC
The DNA here is from genome assembly GCF_905171775.1 of Rana temporaria. Lineage (NCBI taxonomy): Eukaryota > Metazoa > Chordata > Amphibia > Anura > Ranidae > Rana > Rana temporaria. Next base: position 202,013,451 of record NC_053495.1, on the reverse strand, counting down.
GCCTATGCAATTAAGTAATTTCCCAATCTTTCTGATTTACTGACATGGAGTGAAATCAGGACTCCTGATAGGTAAACTTCTTTCAGCTCTGTGGCTCAAAGTCCTAAAGCTCCTTTTTTTTTTTTTTACAAAGCAGCCACAGCCTGAGCAGAAAAGCCTGTCCCTTGCCAACATTCTGCAAAGTGAGACTCTTGTTCTATGTGTAGAAGCAGTGGTCTCTCTGCTGAGGTCTGACACACCGGTGCATGCTGGGTTGGTGACGTCACAAGGGGGCGTTTCTACCATATGGCCCGCCCCTTACCTATTTAAGAACTGTCAGGCAGGCATTCGGTGGCTAGCCTTCATTGTGGGTGGAGCATTTTTGTTCCCCTTTTATTGGGGTCCGGAGGTGCGGTGGGCATTGTGATTGACAATGGATCTACGTCGAGGGGGGGCACTGTTTTTTTTATTTTATTTTTAGTAAAGAAATTGTCCAAAACTGCCTCCTGTCTTTATTTTTGACACTCTTTTTGGTGAATGAGTACCCCATACTCATTCACATGGGGGGGGGGGGGGTTTCAGGATCTGCATGGGGGGGGGGGGGGCGGGATCGGTAATTGCATTTCCATGTTCTGTGTACTGGGGGAGACCAGATATAGTGAATGCAGAGTCCTGGGTTTATTAACACTTTAACCCCTTGCCAACCACCGCACAAACATTTATGTTGGCAGAATGGTACGGGCAGCCAAATGAGCGTACATCATAGGCGTGTGCACAGGGTGTGCCAGGTGTGCCCAGGGGGTGCCAGTGTAGTAGAGATTCCCCCTACTGACCTGGCTCCCCTCCGAAGCACTGCTGGCTTCCCTCCTCTCCTGCCAGCTGTTGCTGCAGGATGTTTTAGGGTGAGTGGGGGAAAGGGCCAGTAAATATATAATTTACCAACCCCTTCCCTTTCTGAATGAACATCATGAGTGTGTAGTGTGTGTTTGAGCTTTAGGGTGCACACCCTAATGCCATAGGCTGCGCACACCTATGGCGTACATGTACGACCCTTTATATTTGCCGCTGTGTGGGCGCGCACACCCCTGCGCAAGCTCCGTGACCGTGCTCGCGGGACCCACAGACTCAATGTCCCGCGATCGGGTCACAGAGCTGCAGAACGGGGGGATGCCTGTGTAAACAAGGCATCTCCCTGTTCTGCCTAGTGACAGGACACTGATCTTCTGATCCCTGTCATCGGGAGCAAGTGATCAGTGTTGTGTCACGTGTAGCCCATCCCCCACACAGTTGGAATCACTCCCTAGGACACACTTAACCCCTTCCTTGCCCCCTAGTGGTTAACCCCTTCCCTGCCAGTGTCATTTACACAGTAATCAGTGCATTTTTATAGCACTGATCGCTGTATAAATGACAATGGTCTCAAAATAGCGTCAAAAAGTGTCCGATGTTTCCGCCATAATGTCGCAGTCACAATAAAAATCGCTGATCGCTGCCATTACTAGTAAAAAAAAAAAATATTAATAAAAATGTCATAAAACTATCCCCTATTTTGTAGACGCTATAACTTTTGCGCAAACCAATCAATAAACGCTTATTGCGATTTTTTTTTTTACCAAAAATAGGTAGAAGAATACGTATCGGCCTAAACTGCGGGAAATTTTTTTATTTTTTTTTATATTTTTTTCCAAAAAGTAAAAAATATTGTTTTGTTTTTTTTTCCAAAATTGTCGCTCTATTTTTTTTTATAGCGCAAAAAAATAAAAACCGCAGAGGTGGTCAAATACCACCAAAAGAAAGCTCTATTTGGTTTTGGAGCAACGTCGCACGACCGCGCAATTGTCAGTTGAAGTGACGCAGTGCCGAATCGCAAAAAGTGCTCTGGTCTTTTGGCAGCCAAATCCTCCGGGGCTGAAGTGGTTACGCAAACAACTGGTTTGCAACAAAAAGAGAACATAAAAGATTTTGCAACCAATAGCCAATCTCCTCCAATGTATCTGTATTCATGAATCATTTAAACATTTCGACTGCGTCATCCCTTCACGTCACGAGCGCCAAAGGATGTACCAGACAGGCTGAAGAACGCGGTCAGACGACCATGTGCCGTGTCAGTATAAAGCTTTCCCAATTCTTGTGCAGAACATCGCGTATTTTCTTGTTCTGGGAAGACGTCGGAATCTTTGTAGCGCTTCCAGAAAACGATCGAGAACAGTTAATACGTGCTGTTTACGTCTTTATTGCTCAAACGGAGCGATGTACATAAACAGGCCAGAGTGATGAAGAACATGCTCAGAGTGAATTGAAGGGAATGTCCTCTATTATGAGGGGCATCCTTCTAAGGATTGCTAGGAATAAAGGCTGCTTCCCATTTTGGCACACTTGACCTTTTTTACCAGGTAAGACTTGACCTTACAGTGGAACCTTAGATTGCGAGTAACGCGGTTAACGAGCGGTTTCGCAATATATTTACAAAAATCCTGACACAGTTTGCGAGTGCTGTCTCGCAACACGAGCAGGATTCCAGCCAAAGCGGTGTGCAGTACCGCGTTTGGCCTGAGGTGGGAGGGGGCGCAGGAGCAGAGCCAATCTGAGCCATTCGTAAAAGCTCGGAATTACTCAGTTCCTGAGCCTATCTGAGGTCAGCAGAGCTGTACTCAGGCCTTTCCGGGTGTTTCCGAGGCTCTCCGGCGCACCCCCCCCCACCTCTGGCCACATGCGGTATTGCATGCCATTGAAGTCAATGGGGAACAAATTATTTTCATTTCCATTGACTTCTATAGGGAAACTCGCTTTGATATGCAAGTACTTTGGATTACGAGCATTTTCCTGGAACGGATTATGCTCGTAATCCGAGGTTCCACTGTATTTCACTACTGGATCTCGCAGGCTTCTGGTAGAATTCATCCCGCACTTATCCTGAGAAGCTGCAGTGATGAAATGTAAAAAATGGTTAAAAACTGGTGAAAAACAATCCGAATATATATTACCAAAAATTCCTCCAACTTGGGGAACGAAATGAACTTCAGTATATGGCCAAATGTGGACAACCCACAAATGATGATGCGATCACAGTGAAGGGTACCGGTAACACCAGTGGCGGAACTACCAGAGTTGCAAAGGTTGCACTTGTGAACGGGCACTGGTGTTCCGCCACCGGACTCAGAGGGAAAGACCCTTGGGCTCGGAGGGAAGGACCCTTGGGCTAGGAGGGAAGGACCCCTGGGCTCGGAGGGAAGGACCCTTGGGCTCGGAGGGAAGGACCCCTGGGCTCGGAGGGAAGGACCCTTGGGCTCGGAGGGAAGGACCCCTGGGCTCGGAGGGAAGGACCCTTGGGCTCGGAGGGAAGGACCCCTGGGCTCGGAGGGAAGGACCCTTGGGCTCGGAGGGAAGGACCCTTGGGCTCGGAGGGAAGGACCCTTGGGCTCGGAGGGAAGGACCCCTGGGCTCGGAGGGAAGGACCCCTGGGCTCGGAGGGAAGGGGGACCTGAAGGTTCTTGTTACGCCTCTGGTTAACCAGGGCCGTCTTAATAGCATCATGGGCCCCTGGGCAAAGTAATGCACTGGGGCCCCTGCCAACCTACCCCAAATTTACGCACCTGCTCAAGAATTAATGTATAAATAGTTGATAGAATTAAACATATACATATATATATATATATATTAGTACTTTCAATAAAATTGATTTTAAAGGGGTTGTAAAGGTTCAAATATTTTTTTTTAAATAACAAGCATGTTATACTTCCCTCCACTGTGCAGCTCATTTTGCACAGAGTGGTCCCGATCCTGGACTTCTGGGGTCCCTCGGCGGCTGTCTCGGCTCCTCCCCACAAGAGCTAACCCCCTTCATGGGAAGCGCTCTCCCAAGGGGGTTAGCGTGCTGGCACGCTCCTGTGATACAGCCGTCGGCTATAGCCGCCGAATGTATCACTCGCCCCCCCCCCGGCTCGTCGTCTCATGAATTAGATTGACAGCAGCGGGAGCCAATGGTTGCGCTGCTATCAATCTCCAATGAAGAGCTGAGAACAGCCTGGAGACAGAGGCGGGTAGCCAGCGTGTTCACGACGCGGGACTTTCGAGGGCTCAGGTAAGTAAACCAGGGGGCTGGGGGGCTTGTAAGCATCGGATGTTTCTTCACCTAAATGCATAGGATGCATTAAGGTAAAAAAACGCGAAGCTTTACAACCACTTTAAACAATAGGAGAACATGACATAATCCAAAGACTAAATCAACACAGGGGGAGGCAGAAGGGCATCAGGAGGGCAAAGTACAAGCCTCTAGGCTTTTTAAGGCCTTAGCAAAACTTGACATGGGGTCCCACTCGGGCCCATGATGGGAAAAATAATTCAAGAACAAGAGCCTCTTCCCCACAACCCTGGCCGGTGGTTGTGGGGGGTCTGTGGGCAGGGGGCTTATCGGACAAGGTGGCCTTGTGGCGACATTGACTGAGGGCATGCTGGGTCATTGACGTCACAAGGGGTGATGTCACCGATATTTACTGGTTGTTAGTGACGCTGGCTCCTGAGTCAGGGCTCATAACGCTGCCGAGCACAGCGTTAGTGTCCCCTGTCCCTCAAAACTGGGGTAATGCATTGGGCAAGTTAGGTGGCCGCGAGGCCCCTGTGAGTGTGAGGCCTTAGGCGACCGCCAAATTTGCCTAATTAAAGAGCCGCCTCTAAGTGCAAGTTATGGGATGCCACTCAGGACAAGGCAATCATCCTGGGAAAGCTTAGTAAAATGCATGACTATTCTAGCAGATATAGGACAGTTGGCAAATACGATGTAATGCAAGACCGGGGCCCCTGGGCAGTACCTGAGTGTGCCCAGGCATTAAGACAGCCCTGTGGTTAACACTACACCATACAAAGACGTTTTAGAACATAGTGCTCTTCAATATTTGTGGTAACAGTTTGGTAAAGGCCCTTTTCTTTTTCGGCACGACTATATTCCGGTTTGATGTGGAGGAACTTGAGAGCCCCGACCCCCAACCCTTCTGGTTTGGCCAGATTGGTGTTAGATACATTATACGTTTGGTGGATATTAGATACATTATATGGGCCAGATCCACAGACGAAGTACGCTGGCGTATCTACTGATACTCCGGCGTACTTTCAAATTTCCCGCGTTGTATCTTTAGTTTGAATCCTCAAACCAAGATACGACGGCATCTGGGTAAGATCCGACAGGTCTACGGCTTTGTACGCCTTCGGATCTTAGATGCAATACTTTGGCGCCCGCTGGGTGGAGTTCGCGTCGTTTTCTGCGTCGGGTATGCAAATTAGCGATTTACGACGATCCACGAACGTACGCGCGGCCGTCGCATTTTCTAACGTCGTCTGTAGTCGGCTTTTTCCGGCGTATAGTTAAAGCTGGTATTTTGCGGCGTATAGATAGACTTGCCATGTTAAGTATGGCCGTCGTTCCCGCGTCGAAATTTGTAATTTTTTTTTTTGCGTAAGTCGTCGTCCGTGAATAGGGATGGACGTAACTCACGTCTAAGTTAAAAAAATGACGTCATTTAGCGCAATGCACGGCAGGAAATTTTGGGATGACGCATGCGCAGTTCATTCGGCGCGGGGACGCGCTTCATTTAAATGAAACCCGCCCCCAACCCGCCCAATTTGAAATCCTCCGCCAGAAATACACTACGCCGGCCTAACTTACGGCGCGAACTCGATGAGGATTCGAATATACGCTAGGTAAGGTACGGTGGCGTAGTGTATCTCTGATACGCTGCGCCGATCGAAATGTATGTGGATCTGTGTTTAGCAGGCGATAGATACATTATACTGTATATCTTTAGCGGATATTAGATACATTATTAATGGAGATTAGATACATTAAATATGTTTGGTGGATGTTAGATACATTATAAATGTTTAGCAGGTGTTAGGTGCATTAAATATGTTAAGCAGATAAATTATATGGGGTAGTTTCAGATAGAATGGTCTCAGATACGTCGTTACGCCGCCGTAATTTAGGGCGCAAGTTCTGTATTCAGAAACAACTTGCGCCCTTAGTTACGGCGGCGTAACGTATCTGTGTCAGCGTAAGCCCGCCTAATTCAAATGTGGATGATGTGGGCGTGTCTTATGTATATTAACTGTGACCCCGCGTATTTGACGTTTTTTTATGAACGGTGCATGCGCTGTTCGTGAAAAAATCCCAGTGCGCATGCTCGAAATTCTGCCGCAAATTGTCATTGCTTTCGCCATGAACGTAAATTACGTCCAGCCCTATTCGCGAACGACTTACGCAAACAACCTAAAATTTTCAAAACTCGACGCGGGAACGACGGCCATACTTAACATAGGATACGCCTCATATAGCAGGGGTAACTATACGCCGTAAAAAGCCTAACGTAAATGACGTAAAAAAATGCGCCAGCCGGACCTACGTTTCTGAATCGGCGTATCTAGCTCATTTGCATATTCCTCGCGTAAATCTATGGCGGCCAGCGTAAATATGCAGCCTAAGATACGACGGTGTAAAACACTTACGCCGGTCGGATCTTAGGGAAATCTATGCGTAACTGATTCTATGAATCAGGCGCATTGATACGACCGGCCGGACTCAGAGATACGACGGTGTATCCAGAGATACGCCGTCATATCTTCTCTCTGAATCTACCCCTATATGTTTAGTGGATTTTAAATAATAAATGTTTAGCCGTTTTTTTTAAGTTTTTTTTTTTTTTTTTATTGAGTTTCAAAGTTGAATGTTTCAGCTCTGCGCTACAAATCATCGATCGCTCTGCATTTGCAGTTAATACGGATCGGGGCGAATTCGGGAATACGTCTTCCTAGATAATATCTGACTCGATGGAGACGGTGGTTTGTTTGTGTTCTTGGCCTCTTAAAAGAGAACTACGTTTGTGGAGGTGCGCGGCCGGTCCCCGCAGGGCCAACGCCATGTAGCGGCGACTTGTGACAGTCGTGACACTGTCCACAGTTAAATCGTGTGTTGCTTACACAGGACCCATCCCTCCTCCTCCCCCACACCTCCCCCGCCTTCCGCCTCGTGTCCATCCTCCCCCACCATCCCGCAGAGCCCGTCCCTGGCCGGCCATTCTTTTTAGGAGCAAGGTTGTGGGGGATCCTAATGCCAGGTATGGGGGGGCTCAATGACATTTCATTAGAGAAGTGTGTGGCACGACTCAAACTTCTCAACCTGATAGGTAGAGGAGGAGCCAGCCTACACCGTACAGAGCATGTGACCCTGAGACAGACGGGCCGAGAAGAAGCTATATTATCACACTTCTGCGCTCTGCGAGATTGCATGTCATTCGTGCAAATCACATGCGATGTCCGTGCGATACGATTTCAGCCGTATAGATAGTATGGCTGATATTGCATTTGGACCAAACTCACACAGGACCCTTCTTTTGGTACACACCAGAATCGGATCGCATGGGTGTTCCCACCACACGTGATCCGATTCATGTCCAAACTGTCAGTTCGCAGTGCGACATGCGAGCTGAAATGGGGGTGTTATTAACAATGTAGTTGTAGTTGCAGTTGGCATAGGGCAGTATGAATTGCCGCGCGAGTCGGGGTGCGATGCGGGAACACACAGTGGATTTGCAGGGTTCCCGCATCGCACAAGTGTGAACCGGCACAAAGCAAAGTGTATCAATCATGCAGTGAATGCGACTTTCACTAAACATTCAATGCAGGTGAATCATCCAAGTTCATGTGTTTTAAAGGGGTTGTAAAGCTTTGTGTTTTTTCACCTTAATGCATTCTATGCATCCTATGCATTAAGGTAAAAAAACACCTTGCAGTGTCCGGCCCCCCCCAACCCCCCCCCCCCCCCCCGTTTTACTTACCTGAGCCCCGAATTTCCGAGGGCGTGATCCCACTTCGTTCTCCCCATGGCTGATCGGCTCTTCATTGGATAGATTGATAGCAGCGCAGCCATTGGCTCCCGCTGCTGTCAATTAAATCCAAAGACGCGCCCACCGGGGGGGGGGGGGGCGGCAGAATCATACAGTCGGCAGCTATGGACGCCGATTGCATGACACGGTAGCGCACATGCAAGGTAAGCTTCACCAGAGGGGGCTACCTATTGCGGGGAGAATCCGCGAGAGCCGCTGTGGGACCCCAGAAGACGAGGATCGGGGCCACTCTGTGCAAAACGAACAGCACAGTGGAGATAAGTATAACCTTTAGTATCACTTTAAATGACAAGGATTGATTCATCACCAGTTCTTGGTTCTCGCTTTATAAATACTCAGGCCTCGTACACACGGTCAGTCAAAACCGATGAAAACGGACTGAAGGACCTTTTCATCGGTCCAAGTTGATGGGGTGTGGGCCCCATCGGTCAGTTATCCTTCGGTCAAAAATTTTAGAACTTGCGTTAAAATTGAACCGATGGACGCCTAACCGATCGTTAGCTGGATTCACGTAGGGCGGCGTATGTTTTAGCCGGCGTAGCGTATCGTATTTACGCTACGCCGCTGTAAGTCGTAGAGGCAAGTGCTGTATTCACAAAGCACTTGCGTCATAAGTTACGGTGGCGTAGCGTAAATGGGCCAGCGCGCCTAATTCAAATTGTGAAGAGGTGGGCGTGTTTTATGTAAATAAACTATGACCCCACGTAAATTACGTTTTGAACGAACGGCGCATGCGCCGTCCGTGGACGTCTCCCAGTGCGCATGCTCCAAATTACACTGCATGGACTTATTGGTTTCGACGTGAACGTAAATGACGCCCAGCCCCATTCATGGACGACTTACGCAAACGACTTAAAAATTTCAAAATTCAACGCGGAAACGACGTCCATACTTAACATTGGCTAGTCCAGCTTTTTGTTGGACTAACTTTACGCCTGAGAACGCCTTACGTAAACGGCGTATCTTTACTGCGATGGGCAAGCGTACGTTCGTGAATAGGCGTATCTCGCTGATTTACGCATTCTAGGTGTAAATCAGCGTTCATGCCCCTAGCGGCCGGCCTAAGTAGAAAGCTAAGACGGCGCAGGCTGTCGTATCTTAGCTAGATTTAAGTGTATCTCAGTTTGAGAATACACTTAAATTTAGGACGGCGCAGATTCAGAGTTACGACGGCGTATCTACTGATACGCCAGCGTAAAGCTCTCTGAATCTGGCCCTATGTCCGCACAAGTATGTGGCCCCTATTGTAGGTGATACTCCACCCAGAAGTGATATTTCACCATTCGGTGGCTGTTGGAGGATGACCCCCACCCATCTCTCTCGGGGGCTCCAGCAGCGAAGTCTCTGTGTTTCAGTTGCTCCACGGCCTCGGCTGTTACAAGGTGCTGATGGAAAGAAATCATTACAGGCGTAGAACTTTCAGTAAACGGATTATGCGCAGCGGTGATGGGAATTCCCCGTCTGCCGAGCAAATCCTGTGAACGCACGCCGAGCTGATTATTGATCACACGGGTTCCCGTTCGCTGACCGCTGGCTGCATCCAATTTATAAGAAAGAACTCAATTATCGCCGGTTACAGCAAAACGTTCTGCAGCAACGCTCACCGACCGTCACCCCTACTGAGCAATTATGGGAAGGCCTTAAAGGAGAACTCCACTCATAAAACACATATGCTGCATGAGTGTAAGGAGAAATGGAAGCAGCTGGTGACAAGTCCTGAGCCCGACTATAATGATCAAAATGTTGTCCTCTCAGTTAAAGTGGTATTCAACTCAAACCAAAAATGGAATATATTGTAGCTTACAAATCATTAGATCTGGTGGCTGCTTTAGTTTCCATTTTTGTAAGCTTTTTTTTGCCCTCTGGTTTCACCTGGTGATCTGGCAAGTAACACACCTCCTGTATCTCCTCTCCTTTTCCCGGCTGCTCTTTTTTCTTCCCCTCTCTTC